>NW_025814053.1:7402083-7704166 GCF_018902025.1 Drosophila willistoni | reverse complement strand
TAGGCTCTCCAGGATCGAATCAAAGGATCGTGTCAAGTAGCCCATATTCATGGGACTGCGCACAGCCAAATCCAATTTATGGCACAATTCGAGAGCTGCAGTGGAATTTGTCTCCTGCTGCAGTCTACGAATGATCTTGGTGAGACGCAGATCATCATCGTTGGCAGCACGATTCGCTTCACCTAATGTAAATGGAGTGCAATTTGAAGAAGATCAGCCAAGGTCAAAGTGACAAAGAAAACTAAAACCAACAACTCACCGCCACCGCCAGTTGCACCTTTGGCCTGATATATCTTTCGAGCATGACCAATTGGGGGCTGGGAGCCTCCCTTGCTTATCCAATCGTTGTGCACATTACGCAGCACTGATGACAGCGAAGTCGATGAGGAAGATGAACTGAAGTCCAGATGATTTCCATTATTGCTGCTGCTGTTGTTGTTATTGCACCAAACGAGCTTCAGGTCGCAAGACGTTGGCTCATGCAGAGACGACGTTGATGTGGATGAGGATGCAGCAGCTGTTCTCCTTGCTGTCGATGCCAATGGGCTCGATTCCTCATATGGATCCACATGTCCATCCACATTTGCGGAAATCGCGCCTTTCATCGACGGCAGCTCTGGCGCTAACGCGGACATCCAAAATTTATCGTCCCGCGTGCACCATTAATATGAAATTGGCTCGGTTGTTTGCAGTTCCTCGGTGTTTCCCTCTCTCACTCTCGCTCACCAAAAAGTTTGATTTCTTCGCGATAAAGCGAAATCAACTATTTTTTTTTTTAGGTTTTTGTTTTGTTGTTGTTATTCTTCATCGAGCTGATCGGTCACTTCGCCAGAGGGCGCTCTTCTTTGTCTTCGGCTAGATGTCGCAACCGTGCAAAACGATAATATGACAATCGATTTTCGATTGCAGCGTTGCCAGAAGCAAAATTAGTTCCCGCCAAGCGATTCAGAATCCTGCCATTCAAAATCTTCTTCTTTATGTAGCGGTTATATCTCAATTTGTTGATCCCATAACAAATCCATTATATCTTCATACTTAAAATTTGATGCCAAAAAGAAAAGAAACTAAAGACCCCAATTTGGTTGTCTTTTGTGAAATGTTTTCTTTATTAATTCACTTTTCTGCTGTTGTTTTTTTTTTTTTTGTTTTTTTTTTTTTTTTGTTTTAACAATTATTGAATTACATGTATAATAATTTATTAGCATAGTTAACAATTGTTGCTTTGCTAGTTTGTGCTATTAGTGTTTCATTTTTTTTTTTTTTGTTTTTGTTTTGTATTGTTGATGTTTTGACACGACTAAGTAGACCAGTCCCATTGGTTAGAAAATTGGTTACTATAATTCACTAAGGCATACATACATACATAGATAAAATATGCATTATAATAACTATACTGTATATATATTTGTATATAAAGATATATAGAATAATTTTCGCAAAGCTTTCGCTTATCTCACACATTTTCTTTTTCTTTTCTTAGTTGGTTTTTGTTTTGTGACCTAATGACTAAAAACAAAAAAATGGTTTCATTTAAAAAAAGGCATAAAATTACAAAATAACAAAAAGTTTTACACAATTTAGCAAAAGTTGGGAAAGGGCAAAAAGAAGAGGATAAACAGAATTTCCCATTTCATTTACAATTTTTGTTTTTAGTTAAATATTTACAATATTTTTTCTGGGTAAAGAAGCAAAAGAAAATTAATAATAAAAAAAAAAACAAATTAAAATTTATATAATAACGAATAAATTGTTGTTTTTTGTGTGTGTTTTTGGGCCTTTTGCTTTGTGCATATTGTGTTCCTGTTCCTTGTTGTCAGTTAGATTCCTCTTCTAATCCTTCTCCCGCTGCTGCAATCGACCCAACTTAAGCATTAGGCCCGATTCAGTTCATCACGTTTGAAATTGCGTATGGCCTCCAGTAGCTGGGAGCGCGGATCTGGTGATGTGGGCGTGACAACCTTGGTTGGCCGTACACCACCATTCAATTTTAATTGCTTAGGCGGAGCCGGAGGCTGGGGTGGAGAGGGCGGATTAGGATTCGCAGCCACCTTAATCTCTGCTGCTGGCTGTGTTGTGGGTCGCAGTTTCACCTGTAATATGACTGGTTCGGGCTCGGGTTCTTTCACCTTAAGCTCCACTGACTTGGTGCTCTTTAGCAGGGAAATGCTTTTGGCTGCGGGAACCGGTTTAGGTGCAGGAGCAGGAGCAGGAGCAGGTGCTGTAGTGGAAGCAGGAGCGGATACGGGCGCAGGAGCAGATGCAGTTGTAGTTGCTGTGGTTTTGCGCAGGGCAACGGATGATTCGTTAGTCACCCCTCCATTGACTGAGACTCTTACGCTGAGAGCCTGTTCCTTTTCCTGTTGCTCTTTGGCCAGCATGCGCTCCTTGAAGCCCGTTCGTCGCAGAGTATTCTGGCCGAAGGGCGCAGGAGTGGGAGCCGCAGCTTGAACAGGAGCTGATTCAACTAACACTGATTTCGGTCGCGGCAGGGAATTGGTATTGCTCGAGGGGATCGACATCTTAGTTATACTCGTTGGCGCTTGGTTAAGATTGGGTAAGGTGAAGCGATTGCTCTTTGATGGTCGAGGCAATGTCGATGATTGACTTTGTACAGGTACCTCATTCTCTTGACCCTCTTTAGCATCTGAACTATCCGTTAAGGGCTTGACCGTAATGGGCACATGGTAGTCCTTGCGCTGTGATATACCCATTCGGAGTATGGGTGAGGCCACTTCGATGGTCAGCTTGTTGGAGTTGGAGTTGGAAGTGGATGTGGAAGTGGAGGAACCACCGAAGATGTAGTCACCCTCGTTCTTGATGGCCACCTGAGACTTGGGGCGTTCGCTCCAAGTGGCAAAGTTGATGCTTGGCGGGCCGGAATATCGGTAAGTAGGTGGCAGTGGCTTTGCTTCCGTCTTGGTTGTGGCTTCTGGAGGGGATTTCTCTGATGGCTGTGCAGCTAACTGAGTTTTAACTGCAATTGGGGCTGTAGCTGGAGCAGGAGCAGGAGCGGGCGTCTCAATTGAAGTAGTTAACTTTAAGGTGGACACTTGCCCCTGTCTCGATCTTGTTTCAGTTAAAACTGGCGACTTTTCCGTGGACGTGACAATGTGATTTGTTTCCACCTTGACAGGTTTAGGCGGTGCTGCAGGAGCTGGGCTTGACTGTTCCTTGGGTGGAGCCACGAAATTCGTGTGCCTATTGACTGGACTATCCAGCTTGATTTGTTCCTTGACTTGGATGACTTCACTAACTGGTTCCTTTACGGTTTTAAGCGGAACTGATGCTGGCAATGATTGTTCTTTTGTGGGAGACACTTGATCCTTTAGTGGTTTGATCGGGGGTTTGCCTGGTGAAACGAGATTGACTGCCGTCGCGGACTTTGTTGACTGTTCCTTCACGGGTGTAATTGGCGGCGTATCCTGCTTGGGTGGACTAGACTGCTCCTTGATGGGTGAAATGAAAGCATCGACCTGCTCGACTTGCTCATCATTGGGAATGCAATTCTTTGGTTGTTCCAGTTGGGGAGAAGTTGATGCACTGCTTCCACTGTTGATGCTGCTACTGTCGGCCAGACTATTCTTACGGGAATTCAATATGGTTTTGATCACCTCAAGACTTTGCAGGGACGGCGATTCGCCAATGCTCAGTTCGCTGGAGGAGCGTCTTTGGTTCAAGCCACCATTCGGCATGGCATCGACCTTGTTGAGCGACAAATGGGAAGAGCTACGCAGACTGAGGGAACCGACTGAATCATTGCCTGATCCTGTTGCTTGAAAAGAGTCGGCACGAGTAATTTTCGTAGATGTTGTTGAAATGTGGGTCGTGGTCGTGGCGGTGTTGGAGCTAGAACTGGAGCTGGATATGGAGGCAATTGTGAAATTGGCCAAACGATTGGGTTTGGCTGACTCAATCTCCTCCTGAACTTCGGGTTGCTTGCGGATTAGCGTGTCCAGACGCTGCTGTTGAATAATTGTGGACAACTCATCGACAATGACATTGTGGGGCGACGAAGGACTGGAGGCGGCAGAAGAAAGTCCCTTGGGACGCTGATCAGAGAAATCGGGTGGTGGTGAAATGGGCACAGAGTAGTTCCATGATGACAGGGAAGTCTGTTCGCTAAGACCATTGGTGGTTACAGCATTTTCCTGTTCATCCAGTTGCCCATTCTCCACCTCCTCCTCCTCCTCCTCTTCTTCTGCTGCGGCTGCTGTGAGCACAGCCAGCTCGGCCAAAGTGGTGGGCATTGGATCACCCTTGACTGAAGTTTGGCAAAGCTTAAAATTATACACCTTGATGGCCTCCTCGTCCTCTGAACTGGATTCCAGTTGGGATTTGGTTTCCGTTTCGGGTTCGGGTTCGGGTGAGGGCGCTGGTTCACCAATGCCGGAATCGGCTTGCTTGGATGCCGCATCATTGTCATCATCTTCCCCTGCACTACCCAACGACCGTGGCTCTGGGGTAGGTGTGCGATTCAGTATCACCTTGGACACATTGCTGGCTGGTATGGCGGGGGCAGTGCTCACAGGCAGTGGAGGCGGAGTCAGCGGCGTTTGTGGCGTCTGTGGGGTCTGTGGTGTGGTGATCCTAGGCGCCGGTTGCGGCATTGGTGCCGTCTCTGTTATCGATGCCGTGGTGGAGGCCAATGAAATGCTATCAGCTGACATCGCCCCAGCGTCTGGTGGTGGAGCCGGTGCTGTGGTTTTTTTTTTAATTTGTAGCAAACGCTTTCGAGGCGACGGCTCTGGCCCACTCATACCAACGCCCACCTCTGGTTTCAGTTCCAGCGTGGCATAATGACCATCCGATGCATCCGGGCTATTGCCATTGCAATCTAGCTCCGTGGACAGATTCGGTGTGGACATGCACAATTGTGGACGTTTCACAATTACCGCATAGGCCGGCTCTGGGTTCTTTTCCCTGGTCAGTTCGGGCACAGATTGCTCTGGTATAACCACCTGACTGGGTGGACGTGGTGCTGCCCGCTTCTTGCGCGGCGGTGGTGCCATCACCTTATTGGGCACTACCACGGGTGTCCGGGTATAATTCATGCCCGTCGAGTCCATCGAGTTCAGTGAGTTGCTCGAACTATATGGACTTGGAGTCTTCGCCGTGATTTTCGAGTTGCGGCTGCTGCTAAAGTCTGAACTGCTGCTTAATGAATCGCGATCCCGTGCCGCTCCCGTGCGATGAAATTTGGGTAAAGAGTCGGCATTGAAGCTATCATATGACTCGGACTTGAGGCACAGTCGTATCTCGGATAGACCCACGGCTCCAATGGTCGACTCGCAGCTGTACACCTGACTAGCATCCACTGTGCGGGAGAAAAGAAAGCAAAACAAATTAGTCTAAGGAGTTCAACACGTTGAGAGCGCTTCTCTTCTTACCGGGACTGCGGAACTCATATTTCTCCATATCCAATTGCTTGTGATCACAGACCAGGGACAGCAGTTTACTCAGCTGGACACGTGCGCCCAATCGTGTGACAAACAACTGGTTATTGGGCAAAAGAACTGTGATCCTAAAGGTTTGCTCGAATGGTGCATTGCTGGTGGCAGCGGGTATTGGGGTAATTCGATTATATTCCAATTGACTAGTCTCGTTTATAGAGTTAATGTCCGTCGACGTGGACAGATGATGCAATTGTGTGGTTGACTTGGATAGTTTTCCCATAGATGCAGTCTGGGCCGCAGAAGATTTATCTACAAAAAATTCAAATTAAATAAAGGAAATAAAGGCATGGGTGGGGGGGGGGGGGGGGAGGGGAATGTGGGAGGATGACTCTTACCCTTCTTGCGGCCAAACCAACGATTGATTGTGGAAAAGCCGCCCTTCATGCTGCTCATGCTGCTTTTGGGGCGTGGCTATTGGAAAAACTCTTTCTCTCTCTCTCTCTGTTTCTCGCTGTTCACTCGATCTTACACTTGCACTCGCTTGTTGCCTGTTTAATATCTTCAAATGGATTCTGTTATTCTTTGTCCTCGAAAACAGTTTTGAATTGGTTTCTTCCTTCAAATCAGTTGGCTCTGGATTTCGTAATATTTCCCACTTTACGGAGCATATTCCTCACACACACACAAAAAAAATGGCGTGCTGCTCGGTGCGAAATCTGCAAATGAAAAGCATTCCGAATGCTGATTACAAAACCAAGACGCTTCAGAATTTGCCCGAAAGCCATCTTATCAAGAAATATGATAAGAGATAACTGACTGATATATATGTATATATGTTTGTATGTATGGTATGGTATGGTATGGTATGGTAGTTACGTTTGGCAAGAAGGCTAACGACGATGATGATGATGATGGTTATGGAGCATATATTTATGTACATAGACGCATTCCTTATGTGGCACGGCAAGTCTTATCGTCGGCTCATGGCTAAATGTAGCACAATTCAAATTCTACTACTGGGTATAATCGATTTTACATAAGGTCACATTAATAAATAAATTGACAATGTGATAAATTGTGGAATAAATTACAAATTGATTTGATTTTTATTCACTTTTGACTTCCAAATCTTAGATAGAATACAATATTTTGTAATAATTTATCTTTAATAGGAGATAATTAAGAAACATTTGAAAATAAGAAAAGTAAATTATGTATTCATTTTGGTTTAAAAGTGATCGAAATCCGTATTGAGTTTGAATTTGAGTTTTCTTTTTAAAGAAATGATTGAAATAAAAAGAAAACAAAGAAATTTCACCCAAAAAACGAGAATAACATATTCAAAAACTATTCGAATATGAAAATCTAACCATTTATAGGTAATTTCTTAGAGAGCATTTCTGTTTTGTTATGGATAAGAATGTCTTAATCAGTTTTCTATTCATTTCTTTTGTTGGTTTTTGCCTTATCAATTAGGCTGTTAAATTTTGTAGCTATTTGCTTTTGGGCTTACTGCCAATTGTCGGCTCACACAGATGTACACACACACACACACACACACACGTAGACACACACATAGACACAGACACCCGCAGCTGCTGCTGACGGCGATAAGCTTCTCGAGGTGATAAAGCAGGCTAAAGCCAACGTAAATCGAAATTGGAATCGCTAAGAAATGACGTGATCGTCGACGGCTGAAGCGATTTTTGGGGCGCGCATTTTTTGTCGCGTGCTTCTAATTTGCACACAATGCACACAAGTACAACAATAAAAAAAAAAAATAAATAACAAATAACAAAAATTATATTACAGCAAGACGAGGGCAAACTTCTATTCGATCGACAGAATGTGGGGCGCTGTGGCAAAGGGGGGAAAGCAAGGTGATCAGTGCCGGATTAAGCCAAAGTGGGGCCTATTGTGGCCAATTCTTTCTCTTAACTACGAAATACAATGTTTTAAAAAAAGTTAATAATTTACTTTCAAAATTAATTAATGAGAAGTCAAAACTAAAGGCAAGTTTTGCAAACAAATTTAACGTTTTAGTTAACTTTTTTAATATTTTTTGGTCAAACTTCTTGTTTTTATCATGCTATATATTGGAATTGGAAATTCCAATCGATTTAGAAAACATTTTTCTATGTCTAAGTGTGTTTTAATGAACTTTAAAGTGATAACAAAACATTGAGAAATTGGAAACTATAAATTTCGATTCGATTTCTCAAAAATATCACGATTTTTTTTGGCAGTGTTTGCAAATTTTTGATTGTTTGAGGTCTTAATGCAAATTAAAAGTTTACCTTCTAATAAAAAAAAAAAATTAAAGACATGACTTTTGAAAATTGTTCAAAATTCAACAAAGTTACAAGTTTTTGAGTTCAGCGAATTGTATGGAATGTTCTTCTGTTCAGAATTGTCTTCAATAAGTGAGGGACCTGTGGCAGTTGCTACTCCTGTTACGAGGCTAATCCGGCACTGAAGTTGTATCTATGTATGTATATATGTAATTCTATACCTTGATGTGTGATTTGTCTTCTCATTGGCCATGCAAATTAGGCACAATTGCAATAACTAACTAACTAACTAACAAACAACAACAATTAGACACGTGCTCACCTGAAGGGGGGATTGCAAATACATCAGGGACAGGGAGTGACATAGATTAGCTACTTGAACCTAATCGATTGGCATTTTTCAAAGCTTTTGCACTAATTAGCTTGACAATTAAGTCGGTATAATTAAATTTTAGTCACTGACTCACACTTTTTCACTAAAGATCAAAATCTATTCTCTATGCTTAAAGATCGTCGAAGCTAAGTTGGACTAACTGAAATATACGTCTCTCTATGTCAGTGGCGGATCCTCGGGGGAGGAAATGAGGAAAATAGAAAAGGGAAAATTAGGGAAGAAGAGTAAACTTCTAAAACTTCTTAAATTTCGATATTCAAGATCATTTTTACCCCGAAAATTACAGGTTTCATTCTCCAAAATCTACATAAGGATGTCCATTTTTATATACTTATAGATATAGAAAGAAAAACACCAATTTTCGAAAATTTCTATCTCCAATTCGCGTTTTCTAGCAAAAAACTACTTAATGTTTGAAAAATCTTTCCATAAAATAGAGATTTTAGAGACTCGAATGTGTCAAAAATTAAATTTTCCCTTCTTTCTATAGGTATTCTATTAAAAATGGAGAAAAACTCCATAAAAAAAAAAAACATTTGGTTTTATTTTTATCAATCTTACTTAAAATTTTTTTTTTTAATTCACATTGAATTTACTTCAACTAGTTTAAAATTCTAAAACTTAATCAAAATATAAATGTGTTTGAGAACCCCTTTTCGAGATTTCCCGATATCAAATGATGGGCTATATAGGGTATTAACTTGTTCGTTAGCATGTCATTTTAACAATAACTTGTTTTTGCTTATCAGTTTGGTTTTTTTTTTTTTGTTTTGTTTGATTTTTTGTCTATTTTTTGTGTGTGTGTGTGTTTTTTTTTATTTAACTTGGCTGATTTAGCGCTTTTGTTTAATAGTCACCAACTTGAAACTAGAAATGAAAAACTGAGTAAGAAACATTCCTTAGCTATCGTAGGTCGACGGCGACGGCGACAACGTTGAGAATCATCACGTTCCATAAACATGTTATTATTCCTATTATTAAATATTTTTACTGCCATTATAATTGCTGGCCAACATTAAATGTGAGAGTTGGCCCCTGACCACACAGGCAAACCTTTCTAACCCCTCTCCGCCTCCTTTTCACCCTTCCCACCTTTTCTGCTTGTGAACTTGAAATGTTTTATTGTTTTGTATTTTGGTTTTGTTTGGTTATCAAAAATGGAAAAAAGATGTTCATAGTACTAAGTATATAGTAAATAACTATGTATATACATATGTATGTGTATACAACCATTTGTAGTATCTTTATAACCTCACAAAAAGAGAAACACAACAAGCAAAATAAATATAAAAAAAAAAGTTGCTCATTCATTAACCTTAGATGTATTATCAGCTAAATTTGAAATTGGAATTTGAAAGTGGCATTGTAAATAGCTTAGAATGTGTTCAGATTGTGATATAGAAAATGAAATTGTCGAGTAATTGAAATGTTGATCCAATGATCAACATAAGATCGGACATAGACACACACACATACACACACTTAGTTGGCTTACTTACATATATGTATGTATGTATGGGGGGGCTTTGGAATGAAATTGATTCGGTTTTTTAATTACAATTTACTGAGAAATTGTTACCGATTGTTAGACATTTAATTGCATACAAATATTGCATTAGACAAGATCGGATACAGCTGTCAAGAAAGACAATAACAATTATGGATACATATTTTCAAATCTTGGTAATACAGCTGCGTTAACAATTACTGGCCAAAATGGTAACAAGTTGTTTCAGTTAATTAGTTTTCGAAAAGACTGTGCATAAAAATATCTTATTTACATACATATATATACATATGTATGTATTTAACTAGTTAAGAAGTTTAAGAAGTTTATAACAAATTAAAAGTATTTAAAATTGAAGAAAATTTGCCATTTAGTGCAGTGTCAGTCCGAGAGAGAATACTCAAAGAACGCTTCTTTTTTTATTTTTCCAAGGAACTTATTATTATAGGAACTTATCCTATAGGTTCTTAGTCTCGGATAATAAGAAAACTTTTAAGGAGATTCTAATCGTAAAACACTCGTTTCAGATTAATATTCAAAAGGAAGAGATCTAAAAGCTTTTAAAATAATTCAAAAGAGATTCGAGGGCTAATTGGGACACAGAAGGTAATTAGATTACAAATAGTAAATAGAAGTAGCTAATAAATCAGTTAATTTAATATTTTTAGTCAAAAAGCTAAATATTTAAGTTAAATTTAAGTTTTAATTTCGCTAAGAACTAAATTTTTATAGGCAAATCTTAATTTCTACAATTCGCAATTGAATTTGACTTCAAATTATCAACTTAGAACCCATGAAAATGTATTAAATTCTCTAAACTAATGGACCAGTATTCTAAATATCAACTTGATTTATGAAATCTCACATAAAAATTCAAATAAATTCAAAATATTAATTCTCTAATTTGCAGACGATCTATATCATATCCAAATTTATCATTTTTATTATGGTTTTTGGCATTAATTCGCATTAAATTTGTCATTACTTGATCAATAAGGATATTTTAAAGGCTTTGGCATCGCTCTTATCATATTACATACACTCACGGCCAGATTGATAGGTTTGGGCCTGAGGACTAATTCAGAAAGTTGTGTAATAACAGTTATTGCCAGGAATAACAGAAGCTCTTAAAAGGTAAAAATCAGATGATTGCCAGCTGTAAGGCTTGAATTGAAATCAGCCAAAAACGACACACTTAATCACATTTATCATTATAGATCTGGAAAAGTCAAGGAACTATGACTGGAATTCCATTATATACATATATTGGCCCTATGACCAATTGGGCACATGCGATGACCTTTTAAGGAATAACATGAAACAATAATTAGCGACTGAAAGTCTATTTAATTATATCCAAAATATACATACATATATACAGTTAGAGTTTATTGTTCCAATGTTCGGTAATTTAACCGTTAACACACAATTTTGGCAACTTTCTAGACCGTTATATATGTATGTATATTTGAATTGTATGCCTATATAATTATTATGTTATGACAACAAACCCAATTTCGGAGGCGCCTTTAAATAATGCAAATCAAAAGTACAAACAACTCGAAGACCGCAGAATATATAGTAGAGGGAGGGTGAAAAGAAGAGGATGAGAAGGAAGAGGGAAAAAAGAAATCACAGTGAGGCAATGTGATGATTAATCGTTATTTATTGGGTATTTAGGGATTTTGTGTTGGTTATTTGTCATATTCAATGAATTTAATCATGGATATATTTATATAAATTGAATATACATATATATTATATATTGTACATATGTAATCAGAGGGTGATGATATTGCAATCAAATGGCAGGTGACGCGCTGACATTGGCATTGGCAATTGCCTTCGACTGAGGTTAGATATTTCCACCGATTGAGACGGCGATGATATCACTTGGATGCGACGTGAGGGAATTTTTATTGACGCTCTCTGTTCATTGTTTGTTGTTATTGTCTTTGTTTTTTTCTTGTTTCTTTTTTATTGCCAGAGTAGAGACATCTCCCTAACTAGTTAGCCAACTATGCAAATTTTGTCTTCAGAATGTTATAAACAATATAGACACATACATACATATACATATGCATAGATTGATAAACAACACGACACAAAACACTTGTGGAAATCTTTCTAAAGTGTCATGGCCCAAGGATGATAATTACCCACAGTATATGTATTTGTTAGCTAATAGTACTGCTTACTTATCAACTGGAACTTGTATTGGCGACTGTCTCCCTACACACAAACGCACACACAAACAAAGAGGGATGACTAATCCCAAATACTCTCTAGTTGCGTGTATCCTTATCTATGCCACATGTACTTGTACTAGTATAAACATACTAACTACTTATGTATGTATGTATATGTAGTCACTTTGAGTCACTTGACCAAGAGTCAAATAGACCAACTACTCACATGTATTTCCCTACATTTCCATTATTGCATTTCATTGAAATAATCTTCACACTTGAAATATATAACAGAAATCTTATACCATTTCTAATATAGACTTGTTTGATTCCCCCGGGAGTATTCTTTTAGGCTGATTTAACATAGATTATAGATTAAAAGTGAATTTTAAGCTTAATAATGTTGTTATTTTTTTTAGATTCGTAGGGAATTTTAACACGAGCTAAATCTGTAATGAATTAAATTTAGAGAAAGCATTTTAACTATTAAACATTATTCGACTAACAGTCTATTTCCATATCTGTGAACACAGTTGGACTCCGGTTACATGGGCTCACCGGACACCCTTACTATTCGGGATGATATTGAGTTTGTTTCCTTTTCTCAGATAACCATGATTACATTCATTATCTTGGATTTATTAAGAAACATTAGGATATGTACTTATATCAAATTTTAAGTAATTGATTTTCGATTTTTCGTGATCTCGCTCTAGTCCATCGGAGTTAAATTATATTTAAGTCTATTATTCTAAAAATGCAAATTCCTTGAATAGATTTTTTTTGGGGAGCATAGAATGGGGTGGTAGGGAGGGAGGGTATGTACACACGTAGGTCAAAGAAAAGCTCAAAAATTCCCATCTAAGAAGGAATTAGCGGTAGGGGTAGAAGGGGTAGTCCATTAATGGACTTATACAACTTATACATAAATAGAACGATTTGAGGAAATTTTGTTAAAGTTTAAGACAATTTTAACGTTAATAAACATTTAGTTAAAAGTGTTAAAAGGTCATGGGCAAGGGCAAGGGCAAGGGCAAGTGACCCCATGTAAAGGTTCTTGACAAAATCAAGGTACATACTCTATTAGTACTAAAGGGTATCAAGAGTATACATATGTATGTATGTATGTATGTACATACATCGCAACGAATTGAAAAATTGTCATGGTGTCAATTGTCTGTCTGTCTATCTGTCTATCTGTCAAGATATTTAACGACTACGTGACGTTAGTTTTGAGGGTCACACCATCATTTGGTTGCTTTCTTTTGGCATGTTTTTGTTTTTGTTTCTCTTATTATTTTATTGCAATATTTCACTGGTTTTGCCATTGATTGTTTAACAAATTGCACGTTGTTGTTATTAAATAAAAAAAACTAAACACAAGAAAAAAACAAATTGTAACACACTCGCGCACACACACACACACACATATGTATGTACACATATACACTTGAAAGGGCTTAGAACTGCGTACTAACTGGGCTGTTTGTTTGTCGCTCTCTATCTTTGTCTCTCCTTCACGGTTCACTATTTTTTTTTTTTTGTTTTAATTTTAATTTTAAGAGGGTCGGTGAGGTGAATTAGGGTGGGGTGGGGTGGCAATTGATGGCCACGTTCGGGGAGAGGTAGTTATGGAGCCCGCTGAAGCGAGCTTACGAGGCGCTGGCAACGACGACGTTAACAAAACTGAAAAAAAAAAAAAAAAACACAAACAAAAAAAAAACCCGCAAAATATGCACAATACAGAACACAACACACACGCACAGGCACAGGCACACACTCACACTGATAAAGCAACGGTAAACTCTTTTTCGCTCTCTCTCTCCCTCTCTCTCTGGTAGTTTTGTCTAATGATAGTCACTCTCTGATTGTTGCTCTCGCTAAAAGCGTAATTCTCTTATTTTGCTCTTTTATCTTATCAGGGAATGCAAAAACAACAACAACATTAACTTTTGGAGCAGCTGGCGCCATGTGTTGGCTGGTGAAAGGAAAAACTGCAGCATGCATCGATGCGTGTGGATGTGTGTGTGCTTTTGTGTGTGTACGTACCAGATCGTCGTCTTCCAACTACTTATGTTTATGTATCTGTATCTGTATCTTTTTGACGTTTTACGATACGATTTACTTGGTATCTTCACTTGTCGCGCCAGTTGGGCAAACTGAACTAAAACTTAAAGCCAAGTGCGTTGCATAAAGCCTACCAAAAGTCTGATGTCTCTTGGCTGCTGCTGCTGCTGCTGCTAACTGCGACGCTTCGCTTAACTGAAAATTGCGCAAAAATTGTTTTCTGATTCTGAGCTTCGACCTTCGTGCATTTGTGACTTCCACACGCATTCCAAATGATTGAACGCTCCTTGCAAGCAAATTGAAAACCAACACAAAAGTGAACACACTTCCAGTTCCAGTTCCAGGAGTGTCTTGGGCTCATGCGTGACCATTTTTGGTCTTCCATCGATTTGGTTAATGGCGCTAACAAGGAAGCCTCACCTAGACATTAGACATAAGAGACACCAACACCTCTAGCTCTAACCCTGCCCCACTGCTCCCATGACATCATCATCATCATCATCATCATCATAATCTACCCATCTCTTTGCCACGCATCGAAAATGGTCATTGAGCCCCCGCAACCATACCACACTCATTTCCCATTCTAGAGACAACTCAATGGGTGTGCCCCCCTCTGTCAACCCCCACCCCTCTATTAACGTAAGACATTCTTTTATTTGCTTTTTCTAGGGAGTGGCTTCTTTTAATTACAAGAAGCTCCCCCCCCAGCCCCTCTTCAAAGTTCCCTTCGTATTCTATATTAAGATAGTGGAAACTTTCTGCCACCTGTGTTATTTATTAATCACCACTACTAACAAAATTCCCCAATTTATTACTAATTAAGCCAGTCAAATTGTTTTTGTTGTCGTTTCAATCTATACATATGTACATATGTTTGTATGTGTGTACGATTCCCTCACTTCACATGTGATACCCATCACTGATCCAATATCTAAATCACTTAAGGCCTGTTCTAAACTATCACAAGCACCAACCATTTTGGCCTTTTTGGGCCACTTAGTAGCGTTTCCGCTTATCAAAAACGACAACAACAGACTACAAAAAAAAAAGAAAGAAAGAAAAACAAAACCAAATAAAGAATCACTCGATAATGTACATAAAATACCATAAATTCTATTTTGACTTGTACTGATATGATCGTGCCATTTGTGGGTGTTATGGTTGGTTGGTTGACTGGCTGGTTGGTGGGGATGATAGCCAAGTTCGAGGGCATAACCACCAATTGCCACCCATTCACTTGGGCACTTGGCCATGTTCTGTTGTCAATTTTTTTGGTTTTTTTTTTGTTTGTGGTCTGGTCTGATATTTGTGTCGTTTTGTCTACTTATGGCACGTTTGAGTGAGGTTTGATAACCTCAACCTTAACATAGAAAATTTGTGTAGGGGCGCGGGATGGGTGGGTTGGGTTGGGTGGGGGCGTTTAGCGATTTGTGTGTAAAGTGCTTATTGCAAATTGAAATAACGTTTCACGTGTCGGTTAAGACCTGATTTTTTTTTTTTTTTGGTGACCCCGTTTTGAGGGAATTCTGTTTTTACCATTTTCAAAAAAGTGGCACAAACTCATTCCGAAATTAACGAAAAAGCACAGAGAGATAGTGAGGAAGAAAGAAAGAGAGAGATGGAGAGAGAAGGTAAATAATAATAACAACAAGAAACAAGTTTTCGTGATGGCAAAAATTCGACAATAAAACCATATGATCAGCGTAATGATAGTTATGATCATTGGCTCTCCACACTCTCCTTCTGCGTCAAGCTCTCACAATATAAAAGAAGCGAAACGAAAGGAGGAGAAAGAGGAAAGCAAGAAAGAAAGAAACAAAAAGATTTCTATTATTTCACGATGCTGCTCCAGCTTCAGTTTGAGATTCAACTCCAGCCTCCAGTCTATCTACCTATGTACCACTCGCTTTACTTTTTCTTTTCATCTTTCTTTCTTTTGTTGTTCTTGTTGGTTTTGTTTTTTTTTTTTTTTGTGCCTTCTCAAAACTCCTCCTTCTCCATCGCCTCGGCAAATCTCTTGGCACGCCTTTAGCCCCGATCCCCAATCTCAGCAACATTGGAAAATGCAGCACAAGGCCCAGAGGCCCAGAGGCTGCTGCTCCACATAACTTCAATGTACTTACTACTAGAACCGTTAGCTTGGCCCTTTTTTTTTTGCTTTTTTTTTGCATGTCTTTTACTTTAATTAGACTTCAATCAATGCCAGCGGCGGCAAAACTAGGAGAAGAGACTAAGTCACTCACAAACAACAATAAAAAACGACGCAAAAAAAAAAGACAACGCAAAAAAGAAGCAGAAAAAAAAAACAGAGTAAAGAATTGGGTCAATTGCAGCTGCTGCTGCTGCAACTGCAACTGCAACAAATGAACCTCGCCCTGCCCATGTAATGCAGTTCACATTACATTAGCGGTTTTAAGTTGAATTGACAGTTGCATGAGCTGCTCGACAAAAGTCCACACTGATTCAATTATGCCTCAGTTGCTCAATGGTCTTTCAATGGACTCGAATCTCAATCTCAATTTGCAGCTCAATCAAATCAATTGCTCGGTAAGTGAGTGAATGATGGAGTGGACCCTGCCAACTTGCACTATAAAAGACACAATCGAATAAAGTGGAACAACAAAAACAAGACAAAAAAGAACAACAACAACACATATTTATGGCAATCCTGGCATATTTGGCTTAAAAAAAAAAACGTTTCATTTTCTTTGTGTCTCTATTAACAAAATGCAAAACAACTTGAAAAGTTGGTCAAGAAGAAGTGCCAAAAAGGAGGGACATTTGTACCTTTCCTTATTGTCATCTCAACGCATCATCTAAAATCTTGTAAAGAAATCTTGTTTTCCCAATTTAAAGTATTGATTGATTTTGAGCCATCTCAATTCGAGGTTTAATCCACTTCAAGAAGGTCGAAATCTAGGCAGATACATACATACATATGTAGGCAAAGGCAGTGCCGGATTCTAGGGTCCTAAGGAAATTTTTTATTATTGATAAGTTGTTTATTCATTTATTAAAATTTATTAAAATTTTTAAGAATTCTTAACTTTGCTTAACTGTAACTTTGTTAAATTTTAAACGATTTTCGCTAGTCTCATTATCTCATTTCAATACTTATAAATTGAAATTTATAATTGAAATGCGAATCATGCTACTTATTAAGTTATATTTTCAAAAGAGACGAAATTCGCCAAAGAACAGAAAATTATTCCAAAAAAACCTTAATTTCATGAAGCTCTAATTTCATGAAATTCTAATTCTAATTCCAATTTTTGAAAAATTCATGTCTTTATTTTCAAGTTAGAATAATCTCTTTCAATTTGCATTCAAATGTCGAGAACTAAATTTTTACAAAACATTATGCCTTTTTTCAAAAGTTGAATGAAAATTAATTTTTTCAAATATATCAAAGTGCCTAATGCAATTTTAAACTATAGTAAATTCTGATTTAATTGATATATAACTTTTTAAAATCGGTTAGAAATTGGGGAAAATACAGTCTGACAAAAATGGCAAATTGTCAGAAAATGTTTTATACAAATATTGAAAAAAGCCCATTTTAAGTTATCTTCCAATTTGCATTATAACTCCAAAAGCTAATAATTTGGATTTTCGAATTGAAACAGGCCCCGCGCTGAATGAATCTGGCACTGGTCTAGGCTGAGGTCTAGAGTCCGCTTCAATAGGCTGAAACATTATTCATTATTTGTGACAAAGTTATCCCTTTTCATATGTATATTCGGAAACTTCTTCATATGTTTCAAAAAGCATATTCTTGCACAGCTTATTGCATACTTTTGGGAGCAAATGTATGTGTACTACAAGAAATTCTTGCTTGATAATTTTCCGAATTCCTTGTATTTGTTATATTTATAAGAACCTTAGACAAAACCTTAGTATAAAGCATTTCAAAATCTGTTCGTTTGATTGAATAACTCCTTTCGATTAACCCTATAGCAAAAAGTAATTAGAAAGTGAAAAATTGTTGACAAATTTGTTATAGTGAATAAATTTCCATTTCAATATAAACTACGACTCTGAGCAAGTGTGTGAATGCAGCTATAAAAACATATATTATATTGAATCCAATTATGGATTGGATATCCACGGGGTTTTCTTTTGGGCCTTTTTGTTTTTTCTTCGCCCACATATGATCATTCATAATTTGTTTGATTTGAAGTGTTGTTGTTGTTGTTTAGTTTTTGGTGTATTGCCTTTGGGGCAGCTTTTAATAAAATGTTCAATTAGCTCTCTGTCTTTGAATGAAGTCCGTCGTCTTTTATCTGTGTATGTTGCTCGGTGAGGTTTTTCCAACTATATATAAGTCTATCTCTCTCTCTCTCTCTCTCTCTGTCTCTCTGTCTGTTTTATCGTTTGCTATCAATTCAGTCACGCAACTAAGTCAAGTGTCTCTCACGCTGCTCCCGTCTATATATACACAGACGTATATATATATATATATATGTATCCCCATCTCCATCTGCTCCACCTCTCCAATATTTTCATCTCTCTGTCTCGGTCTGGGGCTGACCAGCAGTTGCGAGGCACAAACGGCACAGCTCACAACCTGTCACAGGCTGGCAAGATCGGGTTTTGGGTTGTGGGGTTGTCCGGGTGTTGCAACCAGCCAGCAAGCCAACCAACCAACCAGCCAACAACTCCACATCCAAGTGCTGCTGCTCATAAATTTGTTAGAGCGTGTGCACATTTTCCACATTGCAATGTTTTGTTTGGTTTTTTTTTTTGGTGCCTGAAAAGGTGCCGGTTTTTGCTCTGCCCACCACCTGTATGTACCCCCCCCCAACCCGGGGCCTAGCTGTGGTCCACCCGCCCCCCTCTTCTTCTTCTTCTGCACCTCCTCTTTCTCCTTCCGAATTGCTGTTGGGGCTGCTCCGAAGAAAGTGAAGCGAAATGAAATGCAATTGCAGCTGCAACTTTTTCTTCTCTTGCCATGGCTTGACTTGGATAATAACTGGCTTTTGCATTGCATTTGAAAGACGCGTTTAACGCATAGCCTTAATTGCATCGTTGTTAGCCACATCGATAGAAAGATAGAGAGAGAGAGAGAGAGAGGGAGTAGGAGAGATGATGTGTGAGAGAAAGATACAATTGTATCTCATACATACATAGATGTTTGCTGCTGGGCTTGCCAAACAACCTTGACATCTCTCTCCCGCTCTCTGGCAGCAAAACTAATGACAGGAAATCGTCGACAAGTGCCGTCGAATCCCACACGATTACAGACGACAATGATGAGCACCCGCCATCATGGCCTCCAGTCTCTCCAGCCTTGCCTCACCTCACCTCACCTAACCTCACCGATTCGACTCGCCTCGCTCCATCTAGCCTAGCCTTAGATTTCGATTGCGCTTTTTAATTACGAATAGCAATCGCAATTGCATCGCATCGCATTGTATCGCATCGGACTAACCGGTTGCCAGTTAAACAATTGCCGCCCATACCATGTCTATATATATATTGAAGTCGTTGTCGGAATCTGTATCTGTATCTGCATCTCTGCATCTCAGCATCTCTACATCTCTAGAGCCCCACCTCCTTGTCCATTTACAAAAAAATGCGGCTAACTTCATTTGGTCAGTGTTTGGGTTTTGTGTCTTTGGCTCCATTCCTGGACAGCTGCCAATTGACTTGGGTGAAGTGCACTGAACCACAAATATCCCACCAAGCGGTTGCAAGCGGTGGTTTTGGTGGTGGTGGCGAGTGGCAAAGCAAAATGTGGCTCACCTTGGCTTAAGCTAAGCCACCCAGTTATGGTTATCGATGCAGTTACATATACATATGTTTGTGTGTGTGTGTGTGTGTGTGTGTGTGTGTGTGGGTGGGTGGGGCTCATATTTAAAACAAAACAAATTTTATCAATGAATACAGACAGCTCAATGGGCAACTAGGTGGGCCAAAAACCTGACCTAACAATTAATGGTCAACTAATTCATGATTTTGCCTAATTAAGAATATACTAAGCAGCTAATCCTTAACCCTAGCATTAACTATAACTAACCCTACACTCCTTACACTCTGACTCAAATAATATAGATAGAATCTCTTCGAACTTTTCATGCCTGACCTAAGGCAATCACAAAAGAATCTCCATAAGTTTTTCTGTCATTTTTGTTTCCGACGTTTTAACATTTCCATGCTCAGCTAACCTCTTTATATGCACATTTGTATATCGATTACAATTTGACATTCTAAGACATAGAGATGACATGATATACGATAGAAATGCCCTGAAATGAAATGGGATGGAATGGGTTGGGATGGCATAGGGAGGAAGGAGAAAACAGTGAGAGATCTCAGATTACGCATTTGGATGCGGCTGACGAAACATGGATTAAGATGAGCTTCTGGGGTAAATGGCCCGATACCGTCCAAAAAAAAAAACAAAAAAAAAGAAGGTGAATGTGAATATGAGTGTGAGTGGCGAGTGGTGAGTGTGAATATCTGTGTATGCAAAGTCGAACGAACTCTGAATGTCATTGACTGAATTGAAGATGGAGTCAGAGACGGACACATTGTTGTTGTTGTTGAGGTTTGAGTTGTTAATGGCCAGTACATGTGTCTCAAATCAAGATTCATTGCAATGCAAGTCACTCGAATCACAATCACAGTCACAGTCAATCATGGATAAAGTGCTGTGTCTTGGTGGGAAAATTATTGATAAACAAATTTTTGCCAACGAATCTGACCTTGAAAATGGAAAGCCAGAAAGTGCTAAATGCTAACTAGAAAAACCTGAAGCACACCACTCTCAGGGCAGAGAAAGTTAGTTTTTTTTTTGTTTTTGTCTGATGACCAACCAACTGGTTGGCCAGGCTAAGAAAAAGTAAAATTATTTTTAGGACAAGCCAAATGGGGAAAAGTGTGTCACCTGCAGCAAGAAAAAGAAGTCCACTCAGACCAGATCCCAGCCAAAAAAATAAAAACGAAAAAACCGAAAAAAACAGCTGCGAGTGGCAAAGTTTTTACTTTCTGCCTAACCAAAAGCAAAAAACAAAACCAACCCAAAAAAAAAAAAAAACAACATTGCATACTGGCCAAACATGTTGCACCTCCACTTTAAGCTCTCTCTCTCTCTCTCTCCCCCTCTCTCTCTCTGTCTGAATGCGTGTTGCATGCCATTGAAGCAGGAAGCACTTGCAACAACACGCAAAAAAAAAAAACTCTGTTTTTGGCCAATTGCCAGTTTGGTCAAAAGGAATTCAAACCGATAACCAATTGCAACTTATATAAAAAAAAATAAGAAAAAAAAAAACTAAATGAAATTTGACTAGCTCATAGTTTCAATCATGTCACGTAGATCAACATCATCGATATTGCCTTTGTCTGGGGACTGCGCCCCGAATAAATGGCTAATAATAAAGCTAAAAGGAGCTTCTATAACATTTTAGGCACGTCTCTTCACAAAATGGACCTTGCTCAATATCTTTTGCCAAGCCATCATCGAGTCGAATGTTTCTCAAAGATGGCAAAAATAGAGGATCCTAAAATTAATATATGTATCTTCTCTCTGTTAAGACGAAATGCAATCAACATCGACATCAATTCTTCTTGACGGAAGCAATATAGAGATATGTATGTATATATGTCACGGTTTTATCGTTTGAATTAAGATCGTGTTGGTTGTCTATCTAACTATTTAAGATGTTAATTTGGGAAAATATGCCAACGAAATGGTATATTCCCATATATTTTAGGCATGTCACGTTTGGTGTGAGTTTTTTTCTTTACCTCACACAGATTATACAACATCATTGTGTATATACAGATATGGCATTAAGTATATCAGTATTTCTTATGGTTTTTGGGTTTTTATTTTTGGGGCGTATTTCATTCACGTCTCTCTCTCTCTCTCTCGGTCTGTCTCTTGTAAGCCCTTGCCTAACATTTTTGGACCTCATGCTGACCCATTTGGTTGTGTTATTGCCCCCAATACGAATGCCACTGCCACTCACATTTCAGCATTCATTTCTCTTTTATTTTGTAGTCCCCACCGCCCGCCACCCCCTTCCCACCATCATTCTCTGGTAGCCTCTTTCTTTCATTTCTTTTTTTGGTCATTTTCAATGTCAAAGCTGTTTTTTTTTTCCTCTTTTTTCTTTTTTGGGTGACAATGAAGCGCGTGTTTGGCTTTATTTCTTCTACGAACTTGACGATCATCAGAATTTACACACACACACACACACACACACACACTTTTTATATGTAAATATTTTTCAGACAATTTGCATATGTATACAATCTTTAGTGTTTCAGGTTCAAAGCAATTAAGTAATAACACAAATCAAATGCCAACAAACAAACGAATCGAGTTTAAACAAAAGCAAAAACAACAACAAACAATTATGCAAGAGGCTGGCCCTATGAAAGCAAAAAATCATCACTAAATATCGCGCCTTTTGCTTTACCATGGTTATGCTTGGCAGCACCTCCAAAACTCCCTCACAAATATCGCCCTCCCCCCCCTCCACACACACACACACACACACACACACACACTCAATGGCTGGATGGTTGGATATGGTTGGCTTGATCGGCAAAAGTTCATGCATAGCCATACATACATATATTTGCGTATACATAAATAAATAAATAGTTGCAATTTAAAACTAAAACTTTTATTTAATAATAACACTCTTAAGCTTTTGACTAAGTGGCAAAATGCGTGTGTAAATGTTCACTTATAAATAAGTAAACCAACAACAACAACTTTGAAGCTGTTAAAAGGTCGAGTGTTGTTCAAATATATAACATTGGTTGGAGGCAGTTGGTCTTAGGTCTCTAGAGTCTAGATCGAGGGCATTGCCAATCCTTGAAATACATAATTATTCACATATTTTTATTATAGACATCTTAACTTGTTCATCGTTTGCAAAGAATTTGTTTCTAGTCGTAGTAGATGATAGATTTGATAGGTCCCAATGTCAAACACACCGAAGATGTCGGTCTAGAACTATTTACACCTCTTTTTACTTCAATGCTAAAACTAGTTGTGAATTACAGGCAAAAATAGCAAAGTATAGCTTTAAAATTTTGTGAATTTACAAAGAAATCGTAACTTTTCAAAAAAGATGAATACCAAGAATCATTCCATTTTACTTATGGAACAGGTGAAATTTTGATTTGTCCCTCCTTTTTTGCCAAATCCAGCCCTGGCTTGGAACCCTTTTTAAAATACCAGTAAATACATATGATTTCTATAATATAAATGTTGCCGTTTATATGAAAAGGTTTTTAGATAATCAAATTGTGTACATTTATTTGGTCACTGTCCCGGTCAGCTACAATTCATTGTTTCTGTTTATTTCACGCTTTCATACTCATTGTGTATGAAAAGCGAAAAGAAAATGCATGACAAACGAATGCAACTACAAATGAAGTAAGTAAGTCGTCTCGCCGACTTGGGTATACCATACACCAGGTGAAACAAATATTTAGAATTTCGAAAACCAAATGTATGTCTATTAAATTGTTTTAACATGCGATCGTTTTCATCATCCACACGTCGAAGTCACCAAGCACAATTTACACTCAATTGTTTACATATTCACAGAAAATTGATATCAAGTTTTAAGAATCCAAGTAGGCCATGACTTCAATTTAGGCATACCCATAACCATGTACCTAACCAGCACGATATCGAGCATTCAAAACTTCATAGAAATTCGTATAGAGAATATAAAAAATACGTAGTTTATTGTATTCTTTACAAGAAAATTTATTAAAATTTCTACAGTTTTTAATTGTATAGAAAATTATTGTATGATTCGTGGCAGTCACTCGAAAAATCTGCAAATGCTCAAATCGTTTAAGTCCGTCTACGATCTGAACTACACGGGCCGCAATTACGACGTTTTAGAGGAAATGAACGGATGCCGCATGGGTTACATAGAGAAGGAGAAGCTCGAGTCGGCTAGCACTCAACAAATAGCCCCACCAAAATGCACGGTGCCCAAAGCCAAGATCAGTTCGATAAAAGATGTTTTGCACGAGCCGGATAACCTGACTACTGCAGAGAAGGTTGTCTTATTGAAGGCCAAGGCGCAAAAGGCACGTGAAGAGTTGAAAAGGATGGAAGCAACTCGTGACTATTATATCCGTAAGCTGAAGTACGTTGAGCAGCTATGCAATTTATTTGAATCGCCATCGCAGCAGCGCCAATTAATCGATGCTGTGACCAAAACTCTTGCCGAAATTGTCATGGCTGCCAACCGCGACGAAGAGCAATAACTACAATTTGTAGTGCCATCCATTCAATTTATATGGATGCAAAAAGTAAAAAAAAAAAAAATTATTTATTTCTGTTAATCGTTAAAGCAATGAACATTACAAAAACCCTTTACTACTTTGGTGGTAAAGGAACCATAAACACTTTTTTATTGAATTGGAGAGATATCCTTTAAATGGCAGATCGGCCTGACCTTTTGGTATACCTCACAGCAGTTCGTGACAAAAGGTAAACCCATAGTTTCCCATTTCATGTAACCAATTTCCATAGTTACATATTTTCCGAGCTTGAGTTTTTATGAAATTTTACAGATTTATATGAGTCTATATCATAAATCGCCGTGCCCACTTAAATCACTTTACGTTGAATAAGTTGATAGATGTTTTTATACCATACACCCATAGAGTGAAATGGTATATTAAAGTCGCCAAAATGTATGTAACAGGCAGAAGGAAGCATCTCCGACCCCACAAAGTATATATATTCTTGATCAGGATCAACAACCGAGTCGATCTAGCCATGTCTGTCTGTCCGTCCATCCGTCTGTCCGTCTGTCCGTATGAACACCTAGATCTCGGAGACTGTAAGAGCTAGAGCCACCAAATTTGGTATGTAGACTCGTGTAGTATGTAGAGTGATTAAGTTTATTTCAAATTTTTGCCCCTTTCCGCCCCCGCAATTTAAAATGAAGTAAGTAAGTCGCCTCGCCGACTTGGGTATACCATACACCAGGTGAAACAAATATTTAAAATTTCGAAAACCAAATGTATGTCTTTTAAATTGTTTTAACATGCCTCATAGCATATTCTATCTCGCTCACTCTACAAACACACAAGCACTCTAGCGCCGCCACTAGCCAACGGCCAATTCTGCCCTTATGGATCGCGTAGCAAAATACGTTCATACGTATATTTTGTATGTTTCTAGTCCGATTTCAATCAAATTTGGTAGTTTGATAGAAATAGATAAGATTTATTAGTCTGCCAAATTTGATCGCGATGGTCAAAAAATTGCAAGAGTTAATCGGTTTTTTCTAAATTATGGAGGCGGAAGTGGGCGTGGCAACATATTAAAATATATGTATTCTGCGCGCATACTAAGCCAATATACATACTAAATTTGGTGAGTTTAGCTTTGTTAGTTTTCGAGAAAATCAGTTTTGTTTAATTTTCGGGGGCGGAAATGGGCGTGGCAAAATTTTTAAATAGTCAATATCTGCGCGTCTATTAGGCTAACTTACATACCAAATTTAATGGCTGTGGCTTTCATAGTTTTTAAGAAAATCAGAGTTATGCCAATTCCGGGGGCGTGGCAAAAAGTTGGAACAATTATTTTCTGCGCGCTAACTAAACGAGTATATAAACTAAATTTGATGTTTCTATCTGCTATACTTTTTAAGAAAAACAGTTTTATGTAAATTCTGGGGGCGGAAGGCGGCGTGGCAAAAATTTGAAACAAACTCGATAAGCGTACATACTACACGAGACTGCATACCAAATTTGGTGGCTCTAGCTCTTATAGTCTCCGAGATCTAGGTGTTCATACGGACGGACGGACGGACGGACGGACGGACGGACGGACGGACAGACGGACATGGCTAGATCGACTCGGTTGTTGATCCTGATCAAGAATATATATACTTTGTGGGGTCGGAGATGCTTCCTTCTGCCTGTTACATACATTTTGGCGACTTTAATATACCATTTCACCTTATGGGTGTATGGTATAAAAATACCCTTAACCATAACCAAGCCCCCCCCCCACTCATCCCACACACCCAATCGTTTGGAGCTGGGCTTGGTCTGGCACTCCAGAGGCGGATCCTCAAAGGGAAACAGCAGACTTGGATCTTAGAGTGATTTCTCTTCCACTAAAATGACCTCCCCCCCAGGATCCGCCACTGACTGAGACACGTGACTGTTTATGGTTGAAGTGGGGTGGCTTTTGGGTTGGTTTAAAAATCTTTGGAGCGTCACCAAAGTCTAAAATATCATCACTAGATGGGAGGTGCCTCCCTCTCCCCCTCCTCCTCCTCCACCCCCTTCTCTCTACTGCACATCCCATATAAACGCACACACACACACCAAAACCATGCCCATATTTATACCGGTTTATCTAAACATGTTTTTCATTTTTTTGTTTTGTATTGTATTTGTTGTACCTCTTTGCCCTTGCCAAGGTCACAACAGATTGAAAACGCCACCATTAAATAATGTCATATTCATATGCAACATTTACACACCACACACACAAACACACACACACATTGATTTTTAAACAATATACAATAAATAAACACAAATCTCGCACAATTTTGTAATTTGTAAAAAGTTATTCGAAATTTAACTTCAAACTTTTGAGTTCAATGACTTTCTTCGAGACATAAAAAACAAAACACAAAAAACGTTAATTTGTCGACAAAGCTAAAAACAACAACAAGAACAACAACCACAAACATAAAAATTCAATTTCAACTGACCAATTTCCAGTGATTAATAGCCAAGAGAATGGCATTAGAGGAGCTGAAGAATTAAAGAATTCTTCTAATCGAAATCTCTTGAAAGTTATTATTTATTTCTTTAACGTTTTTTTGTTGTTGTTGTTGTTGTTGTTGTTGGTTTTCTTTACGTAATTACGCTTAAAGTCAAAGACATAGAGCCATAGAACTTAGAGAATACAAAGAGAAGAAGAGTTTACAAAACGCAGCCATGTTTAATGACAGAGAATCTCCAAACCCCCTGCCCCCCTCCCGTTCCGACACTGGTAAGCCAAAGTCATGCGGCTCTTCTCTATGGCATGTGATTATGATGAGCGGCTGCCAGTTTTTAGCTCTAACTCGGTAGCAAACGGTTCTACAAAAGAATCTATGTATCTATACCCACATAGATAGATACATATGTATGTATATGTATGTATGTAGACGCAGTCACAGTCAGTCAGTCAGTCAGTCAGCGAACTCTAGAGATAGAGAGAGAGAGAGATACACTCGTGCATGATTCTAATTACTATGTATGGGCTAGAGAAATGGAGATGGAGGAGGAGGCGGAGTGAAAGATGATGACTGAGAAGGCCTCTAGACAATGTACATACAGTGGCAAACGCCAAAGTACGCCAAAAGAGGAGTAGGAGTAGAAGGAGAACGAGGAGGAGGAGGAGGAGGAGGAGCAGGAGGGGAATGGAAGGTGGAACAGATCCAACACCACTGTGGACTTCCATTGTTCGTCAAGGCGTATGAACAAAACGAATGAACGACAATGCTTGGCCACTTTATGCCATAACACATACAACATGTTCATTTCATAGAAGTTCATGTACCCCCAACGTGTGAGAGAGAGAGATAGAGAGAGATGGCAACAATTCGATACCTTCGATAACTCTTGAATATCTCACTGTTTCACTTAATATCTTAATTATATGTATATGGTTAATTTATAAATTGATTGCTGCATTTAGAAAGGGCCTAGAAATTGTTTTTTATTTTTAGTTTGTACTCGTTTAATCAATGAAAGTGAAGGGCTTTTCATTTCCCTTTCTCTAAGCTCTTTGCCTTCACTTCACCGTGAATGGGCAATAATTTTTGATAAGAAGAATTCAAAAGCCCAAAAAAAAAAAAGTCTTCGTTCGTTCTTCTTAAAACTTCATTTTGTTTTTTGCGCATTTGGCAACTCTTTTGAAAAGGGTTTCCATTGAATAAGTGTGATCTTGAAATTCTTGGCAGCTGCTTTTCTTGGGAAACAAATAAAACAAATCTTAAAGGGGTGGCCTACTTGCAAAACTCCCCTATTTCTCTAACTGTCTCTTTCTCTCTCACTCTATCTCTCTCTCTCTGCTTCTCTTCGGTGTGTAAGCTTTTTGCGTCGTTTGGCAAAATATTTCAGAATGATTGGGTCAAATAACTTGAGACATCTTTTTTTTTTTATTATTGTGTGTGTGCTTATTGAAATTGTTTATTGTTGTTGAACAATATATAAATGGGAGGACGATGAGGAGGAGGAGGAGGAGGAAGAGGAGGAGCAGGGGCCAAAAAGGGTAGAAAATTCAAGCTTAACCAATGCAAATGTATTAAAATTCAATAATAAAACCAACAAACCAGTTTATCAGTTGCTCGACAGTTCAGTTGTTGCTCGGTTTCTCAGTGAAATGAAATGTGTGTGTGTCTCTTTTTATTTTTCTCCCTTGTTGTTGTTGTTTTTTTCTTTTGCCAAAAAGAAACGAAATTCCATATACTTTATTAAACGATGTCGACTTCGTAGTACCCAGGCATCTAAAAAGTGGACCAGAGCAAGCGATTAAGCTCTAAAATCTGATCCAATAACCATATATGTATGTACATAGTCCCGATCTTCAATACAAATATCGCTTGGCAGAGGTATATATACAATATAATGCAGGAAACTTTAAAATATTAGAAAGTTTTTGAAACTAAATGACAGAAAATATGAACAACATCTAGAAATGGCCCATTCTATGTGATTCAATTTGTATATCTAATATTGTTAGATCAATTTAGATTTCAATATACCCCTTGGACTCAGTGAATTGTTAGGGTATGAAAAGTTGTCGTTGTCTCTGATTCTCTCCATTGTCGTCTCTACATTGCTTTTTTTTTATAACTTTTGTTTGCGTTGTGATTTTGCGTTTGCGTTTGATGATATTTTTCTCCACCGATTTTGTGTGAATTTCAATTAAAAAAAATATATACATATACATATATACACTCTCATGCATGTACTGAAATGTCTATGTACATATGTATGTGTGTAGGTATATTTCTTTTTTTTTCTTGACTAGTAATTTCATAAATATATATGTATATATCTTTATTTTTTTTGATAGCTCCAACCAGTTTGATGTTAATCAATTTTCGCAACAAATTTTTGCACTTGCCATTTACTACTTCCTCCAAATCCCCCTCCCCTGCCCCCCACAAAAAAAAAAAAATAAATAAACATGCAGCTTATGTTTTCCCCCAAAAAAGGAAACACATTAAGAAAGAGACAGACAGAGCGAGAGAGAGAGAAAGAGAAAAAACTACATTTTTCTTTGGTTTTTTTTTCCCACCTGCTTGAAATTACTTAATATGCATTTAGCTGCCGTATTTCGACCTTAGACGGATACTTGGATGGATACAGATACACTCTCACACATACATACATACAAATGGAGATAGATAGTTGGATTGATAGATAGATAGATATATAGATAGATATACCGACAAAACGAAATAACAAAAAACTAGCGTTTCCGCTGCGGTTTTTCTAGGCACCTCATCACAAAACGCTGATTGTTAGTTTGCCACCAAACACAAAGTTGGTAGTTAGATAATTATTATCTAGCATCAACAACAGCAACAACAGCAGCAGCAGCAGCAGCTGATTCTGGTTCTCAAGCTTTGCAGCTTGGCAGAAACCAAAACTCAGATGGAAATTGAAATTGAGGCAAATAAAAGAAAATATAAAAAGAGACAATGGGGTGCCCACTCCGCCTCACCCCTCCCCACAATTGAGAGATAGATGAAATTTTTTCAATTTCGAATAGATCGGGCAATAAACAATTTAGTGCAGCTTTCTCTGACAAAAAAGAGATTCACATTACGACTACATTTTTATACGAAATACTTGTAATAGTTGGCCCACCGGATTTGGTCCAACAATTGAACAATTTAAACAATGACTAACCACTATTTCGACGAAAACCAAGGAAACTCCAACGGAACAAACAATGAGTCAATGAGTATATTAATCGTTAAAGCCAAATATTATATTTGAATATATATTTAAAATCGAATGCCATAATAAATGCCAACTTATTAAGATGCCAACAATTAGTTAGCTAGCGTTTAAAGTTAGCTAAGCTTTCAAGTCGACATTAAATGAAATAAGTATCTTTTAATATGATAATTTTGTTATTAAATAGAATTTATCTGAAAGTTAATAAAATAAACTCTTGCAATTATAAGAATAAATATGAAATAATTTAAAAACCAATTAAATTAACTACAATACTTCTACAAAGTCAAGTAAAAATGTAAATATTTGCAATGTTTTTTCCAAGATGAAAATCATTTGTAATTTAAGGGAAATGGAATAGATGAATTGAGAACAGAATCTTAAACTCTTAGACTAAGAGTCTTAGTGCACGCTTTAGATAGTTATAAGAGTATTCATATATAATAAGTTTAAGGAGCAAAGAAATCTAAAAGCCAGAGGGCCGGGGGTAACTTCGACCGCGTCTATATGATATAGTCACCCGATCTTGATCAAATTTGGCATAGTCGTTTATATGTATGTATAATTAACTCACCAATATTAAATTTCACGACAATAGCTAAGAAAAAAACAAAGTTATTGAAAAAAGTCACTACTATTCGTGACTTTGCCGTTTGTATGGGAGCTATATGATATGAAGTAAGTAAGTCGTCTCGCCGACTTAGGTATACCATACACCAGTAAAGCAGATATTTCAACTTTATTAAACAAATGCATTTTCACATGCTTTTTAAAAGCATATCTTAGTATCTCGCTCACTCAATCATACGAGCACCCTAGCGCCCCCACCAGCCAACGGCCAACTCCGGCCTTATGGAAAAACGTTTATATGCATAACTCGACTGTTTTTTGTCCGATTTTGATCAAATTTGGTATTTTGCTAGACATTAGTATTAAATTTAAGTGTGCCAAATTAGATTGCATAAGGTAAAAAAATACGGGAGATAATCAAGTTTTTCAAATTACGGGGGCGGAGAAGGGCGTGGCAAAATTTTTATATATACAACATGTGTGCATTTACTAAGCAAATATACATACCAAATATGGTGTCTCTAGCTGGAATAGTTTTTGAGATAAACGCTTTTTTTAAATTGCGGGGGCGGAAAGGGGCGTGGCAAAAATTTGAAATAAACTTGATCACTCTACATACTACACAAGTCTACATACCAAATTTGGTGGCTCTAGCTCTTACAGTCTCCGAGATCTAGGTGTTCATACGGACAGACGGACGGACGGACAGACGGACGGACAGACGGACATGGCTAGATCGACTCGGTTGTTGATCCTGATCAAGAATATATATACTTTGTGGGGTCGGAGATGCTTCCTTCTGCCTGTTACATACATTTTGGCGACCTTAATATACCATTTCACCCTATGGGTGTATGGTATAATAATGGTCCGATCCGGCTGAATCCGAGATATACAAACTGTGCAGTATATACAAGCCTACACGCAAAATTTCAGCTCTGTAGCTCTTACGGTCTAGGAGGAGTTTGCGATGATCCAGAGGGTCGGACGGACGGAAGTGGCTATTTGAACTCGTCTCGTCGTGCTGATCAAGAACATATATACTTAATATGGTCGGAAATGCTTCCTTCTATGCGTTGGACACTTCTGACCAAAATTAATATACCCTTTTTGCAAGGGTATAAAAACAAGATTAGAATTAGATTAGTGTGCCATCAGAATTGGCAAAAAAAAAAGTGCCAAAATAATTAACCATAAGTACTTATAAATATAAATGTCTAATTTTTATCTGATTTTTATAAAAAATATATCATTGTCTGGGAAATTCAATTCACTTTCTGTCCTTGTTCAAGGAAAAAAGTACTTTAGTATAAATTAATGTCATATATTGGCCCCGAAATCGAGTGTCTTGGGCTAAATTTTTCAATTTTGTGGTATGCAGTTTAGATAAACTGTTTAACAGTTTAACATTTCCTCAACTAACAAAGATTAGTTTTGTTGGATCCACAAATTTTTTAAAAGAGTTCATATTTCTATCTATAATATTCAAGATTTTTTTTTTTTTTTTTTGTTCAAATGCACTTGTATAAAAATGGCGAAAGCTGAAATGAGCATACTTCCGGTTTATCATCTGAATACAATAACCAACAAATTACTGTAAAATATTATTTCATTAATTAACTTAAAAGGCAAAAATTGAAAATAATTTTTATTTATTTAATTTCTTGATTCATAGTATCGAAATTTTATAATTTTTTTTTATGAATATGAAGTTTTAACATTAGTAAATTAAATATATGTTAAGAATTCATTTCATATTTCGTTCGTGTAATATCTTTGGTAGGGAGAAAGGAAATCTGATATTTTAGAGAGAAAATCATTCGAAATCATTGAAGTTTTTGTTTTTGGGGAAATAATTTTCCCAATTTTTTTAGTTGCAACCAATATGAAATAAATAACTATCTTTTGTTATGCTAATAACAGATTCGAAGCAATAAAAAAAAGGGAAAACAAAGTCTGAAATGATTAGCAATGCTAAGATAAAATTCACATAAAATGCTTAGTTAAATGCAAATGCAAAAATAATAATTAATAACGTTGCATATTTTGCATTGTTGTTGCTTTTTGTTTTCCTTGGATCTAATCAAATAAGTCATCTGGTTTTGTTGCAATTCTCAAGATTCTTTGTAGATTGTGTGTAGTTCCCTTTTATTTGAAGAATGAACTTTCTTTCTATTAAAGCAGCGTGCGAAAAAAAGAAGACTGTAGATAGAGAGGAAGAGAAAGAGAAGGGGAGAAGTAGGCGGGAGGGGATGATTTCTGTTGAGAGCCTAAGACCGGCATTATTTACCGTTTTAGTTCTGCAAGTATCTGTATCTGTATCTGATGAGCTCTCCTTGCTTTGTCTTCCACATATGAGTGTGTGTGTGTGTGGTGTGTGTTGTAAGTGAATTTCAATGTTGCCAACAACGGAAGCAACACCAACAACTACAACAACAACAACAACAACAATAAAGGCACAACAATAATTCTAGCGACTTCTGACAACTTACCTAGCAACGACCTCAATTAGCGACTCTTGGACTCTTCCATGTTTCTAACTGCTTTTGTTGCCGCTGCTTCTTCTCTTTATATCCCTCTCTCTCGCTGTCTGTCTCTCTTTCTGCTGCTGATGTTGCCGTTGTTTAATTGCTTTCACTGTTAGTTCCTGTTAGTTCACATGCATCTACATACATATACTATAGAACAATTGCAATCCATATGACCATACGTATATATAGTGCACTTTTTCATTCCCGATCACAATAACAAAACGAAAAAAAAAAAAACAAAAAACAAAAAACAAAAACAAATAATATTAAAGTAAACTAAAGCGATAAAAAGATGATGGGGTGAAAAATATTGTAACAATTTTTGTTGTTGTTGTTGTTTTTTCTGTTTTCTTTCTTTTTTTTTACATAGCACACGACACTCTGCCGGTGGCAGCCCAATTAAAATGCCAATTGGGAGGGAGTGGAGGGTGGCAATGGTGGGTTAGATACATGTAAATTAACAACAAAAAAATGCACTAAACGGCAACGTAGGCAATCAACGACGACGACGACTACGCTGACGGCCAACTGACGAGACGAAGGCAACGAAATGTACGTACGATACCAACAACAACAATCAAAACAAAAGAAAAAAACAACAGTTTTTTTCTTTTTTTCTGTTTTTGGCGAAATTCTTCAGCGCGGATCGACCGTTCGGCATGAAACTCGTTTTAAAACTGAGCGGCTCGATATTGCTGCTCGGTAGTCGGCAGCGGCAGCGGCAACAGCAACGGCAACGGCGACAGAGCAACACGCCAGCGGCTGCTGCTGCTGCTGCTGAGCAGCAGTGTTAAAGCTCGAGCGGTGGCAATTGCGGTCAGTGTTAGTCTTTGCCTAGACACTGTGTATATGTGTGTGTGTGTGCTTAGGCGAATTAGACTGGTTTCTTGCTATCAAAGGATTTTTTTTTTAAATTAAAGTCCAAACTTGATAACTTTATCGATCCTGAAAATCATTAAGTGAAATGCTCCTAGCATGGCAAGGTTGTTTGTTGGTATTTAAAAAATGTTTACTGATCTATTTATAGGGTAGTAACTAATCCTGCAACTATATTATGTATGTATACAAAAGTTACTATAAATAAAGCAGTAATTTGTTTTAAACCCTCTGTCTGTCTCTGTCACACTGCTAATAAGTACACACAAAAAAGTTTCTTTCTCTATCGATAACCTTAAAACACTTTAAAGAGGAAACATTTACATGGATAAAAAGTACAAAATTTGCTTATAATTCTCAACTTGTTTAAGCGTGCAAAACTGAATTTCAATATTCAATATCAAATGTGCTTATAATTCACAACTGGTTGAAGCGAACGAGCCCAATATTTGAATGTGCTTATAATTCGCAACTGATGTCGATCAAAATCGCACGTTTCAACCAGTTGAGAACTATAAGCTAATTTTGTGGTCTTGTTCTTTTAAAACATCTAAACGTGAGATTCTGAAAACTCTTACCTTTCATACAAAATGAAATAAGTACTGATGCTTAGGAATCAAATGTACTTGAATTAAACACACTTTATTCAGAAACTGATTAACGAATGGTATCCAAAGAAGCTTTTCCCATTGATTCACGAATATTACATTTTATGGTTTCGAAGGGTTTGATTATTTTGTTCTGTTTTGGATATAGAATCATTCCTTTGTCTAATAACAAAACGTCTAAGTAAATTCAAAGACAATAAGTGTGGTAATCCAAAGAATATGATGTCAAATCGGTATCAATTCGAGATATTATTTCTATATGTATCCCTCTTTTTGCCTTGTCTATTAAAAAAGTTGTTCATTTCTTTTTTATTTCTTATATTTTTCGATCTGGCAGGTCGAAAAGAAACCAGACTAATGCACAAACATGCTCGCTCGCATGTTGCCGGCCCATTGCACGCATGCTACCGGCCCCGGGTCGCTGCTATCCCCTTGCCTGGGTTGGGTTCGGGTTGGGCTTTTACAGGGCTTGGAGCTTGGGGCTCAAGCCTCAATGGAATTGTAATTAATTTACTTTGCTTTGCTGCCTCGACTTTGGTTCTATGTCTGCCACCATAATTATGATTATCATTGTTTACATAGGACACCGAATTCGGAGAATGTAAACATTCCGAATGGCAATTCTTTATTGAACACAAAATAGCTTAAACAAAATGCATAGGCCATCGGCTTACCAATTGTAAGTAGGCTATTTGTAGAATGAGGCAGATATAAATGGGCCAAATTAAACGATATTCGAACTACTGAGGCATAATACAGACAAAATGGATCCAGCAAAAGTTGTTGAACTTTTTCTTCTTCTTCTTCTTCCGTCTATGATAATGCCTTATGGTTATATAATGACTAAAAGGGTAGATAAACCTCGATTTTAACCAAAGTTAGTTTCTGAAAAAGTAAAATCAGTTCTAAATATCTACTACTACTATATATATTCGTATTCCAATTTCTAAAAATTTTATAAGAATTGGTTGTTGAGAATCTATATATATATATACATATATAAATGAAACCCGTTTTCCTTGGTCACGGCATCACGCGTGAATGTCTGGACCGATTTCACTAATTCTATTCTTGTTGCATTTGTTATTATTAGGAGAAGGTTCTTACTGAAAAAAATGGTAAGAAAATCTTCGCGAGCGCGAATAAAATGGGTTTTTATAACGGCTTTCCGTGTGTCGACCGCAGTAGGCGGGAGGCAGTTACATGTCAACCACGTTGTAGGATAGTAAGGAAAAGTTACTATCGAAATAATCGAAATGCCTCCTAAAAAAGTGAATTTGGGTCGTCGTACTCACAACGCATAAAGAATCAGAAGCAATGTTTCGAATGGGACTGAAGAAGAGCGGGAATTGGTACTGAAAGCGGAGCGGCTTGCAGCCAGGCTTGAGCTTGAGCGTTTGCGAGCCCGAGAGTCGCGGTCTGCACCAATTTAATGGCTTCGCTTGCAAAGAAGTAAACTGCATAGGGGAAGGGTAGCTGAATCCCGCGCACAGATAACACTAGATCGACATGAGCAATACCATCGTATTGCATTTCGATATGACTCAGCTGTTGATTATGGCTCCAGCTGTTATGTCGTCATTGGCCAGAACAGTCATGTCTGCACTTACTGTCAGGCTCTGAAGTTCGATAATAAAACGAAAGGAATGTGTTGTGCTGGCGGCAAAATTAAATTACCTCAACTTGAAGCACCACCAGAGAACCACTGTGAACTCTACTTTTCGGATCCACTACTGAATCGAATCATTTCCTATCAAACGTTAAGAAATATAATTCCTGCTTCATTCCATGATGTCATTTGGTCCGGAAACTTTCAAAGTCAAAGGGCAAATCTATCACAAAGCTGGCGCCCTGCTCCCCTTTCCAGATAGTGAACATAAATTGCTTCATCGGTGATGATAGAGACGAAGCCAATGCACGATCTAGAATATATATAGTATGTTTTAGTTTTTGAATTTTGATTTATTGTATATTGAATTTAATATTAGTTTTTTTTAGTTTTTGGTTTTTAAACAATTTAAATTTCAAGAGAAAAATTCACTTTGATTTTAATTGTTGGATTTTGTTTTATAGTTTTTTTTTTGCATTTTCTTCTTTTTAACTATGACAAAAAAAAAGGAATTTAGATTCATATATTTTGTTAAATATTGAAATATTCTTCCTAGATGTGTGTGTATGTGTTTGAGTGTGTGTGTGTGTGTGTGTATGTGTGTATGTTTGAATTAAGTTTTGATTGGACTTCGGTTTCGCTTTCTGAGTGTGATAAATGCCTAATAATTCGATCTCATACTCAATATATTATATTTAATATATGTATGTATATATATATATATATATATATGTATATATTTGTTTAATTAGAATTTCTATTAAAGCTGATAAATGTACTCGATCGTTTTTGTTGTTGTTTGTTGTTTCACAATATTATTAATTCGTATAATTTATTTGTTAGCATCAACAATTTCAATTTCAATGTGAAATAAACTACAAAAATGCACATAGTAGTATATAAGTTTTCCCTATACATATATATATATACATATATATGTATGTATGTATGTATATGTATATGTATTTGATGCATATGCAAATATGCCGTAAATAGTAGAGAAAAGTCAATTTTAAATAGTTTTTTTTTTGTTTGTTCTGTTGTTTTCTTTGCTTTACTTGCAGCTGCCTACCAACTACTACATATTTATTTATTTATATATTTTAATTACTAAATAAGTACTACGAAGTAAATAAGTACCGATTACTTTAAATATTTTCCTTTTTTGTTAGTACTTTTGGACAATTTTAGCAAAATGCTTTTTAAAATATGTATGTATGTATGTGTGAGAGTGTAAACTTGACGTTATTTTCCCATCTACGATTTTTCTTTTTATTTTGTGTGTTTGTGATTTTCTATTAATGCGTGAAATTCTCGTACAATTTAATTTAAGGCAATTTTATTTAACTAAAGTAAAGTATTTTGTGAGTTTCATTTTTTCTTCCAAATATTTGTAAAGAAAACCGAAACACGATAAAACACACACAAAAGCATTTTCAATGAATTTTCTATAATTTGGCTGAATTTGTTTTTGCAAATTCACATAAAATCAAGTCTTCTTGCATCTAGGATCGAGATCCTTCCAATAAATGATTTTTTCCTGTATCGTCTAACAATGTTGCTTTTGAAAATTATTCAGAATAACTATATATGTATATGAATAGAAGATTTAGCTTTTTCTGAAAAGCTTTGGATGGATTCCTTATTTGAATGTTAAAGAAGTAGAAGATCAAAGTAATTCGATCTTATTTTAATTAGCATCTGTTGTTTATGCCATTGATGAAAGATAAACTAAATTTTAAATGGAATTTAAATAATCAATTGTGGACTAATATAAGAAATTCAAATCCCGTTTAAATTTTTTTTTTAGACAAATGGAAATGTTTGAAGGACAAAAATTTGGAAAACATTTAAATCGAATTCTTTTAGTGATTTCTAACAATTTTGCAAAAGGAACAAATGGAATTAAAATTTATTTTCTTTCCTTTCCACCCGTTTCACCTTTGTGAAACTGAGATGAGATGATTCATTACTGACAAGGGGAACTTCAGGTATGCGAATCACCGATTTGGATGAATTTTGGATATGTTGTAGAATACCACGTCATTTGAAGCTGTGTGAAATATTTCGGCGCACTATTCTATATTTTCCTAATAAATCGGCTTTAAAGTTATAGCTTTGGTGACTTATAAGTAAAACGCCGAGTGGTCTACAAGCAGCTCGACGGTGTAAGGGGTAGAGGTCCTGCCTAAAATCGACGGAACTCTGGATCAACCCCCGCCCGAAACTAGTTAGTTTTGGGTTTTCATTTTCTTTTTTTTTTTTGCTTTTTCAATAATTATTTTTGTCTAATAGCGAAATAGGTCTTTTGATGATTTGTAATTGGAAACATTTTTTATGTATGTTGAAATTATTGTAGATGCAAATTATTATTATTAACTATTATTAACTTGTACGCTTAAGGTAATACCAGCTATACGCACGCCATTATGTACTGTATTTTTTAGGTAAGTTTAAAATATGATAAAGAGAATGCAAAACTCCTTAACGCTTATAGAAGAAAATCGAGAAATTTCATCAAAAGAAGACTGTACTACAGTAAAATCCCCGTCAAAGACGGGGCAATTCCACTTGTCATCTCTGATATTGAAGGGAATGCTCAAGTATGCATGGTTCGCTTCAGATTAGAAAGTGGTTTTCCAAAATTTTTATTTCGTTTGTTTCCTTAAAATTGGTTTAAAGTTGGTATGTTTTTGCACAAAAGCATTATTTAAACATGTTCATAGTCTTGAGAAAATATACATACGGGTATCATGTTTTTATGATTTATATCACAACAAAAAATGTGAAGGCAGAAGTTAATTAGTCTATTTTGCGTCTATATTATATATATGTTTTTGTAAAGGCATAAAAAATGAATCCAATCAAAAATCATCAAAAGACCTATTTCGCTTTTAGACAAAAATAATTATTGAAAAAGCAAAAAAAAAAAAGAAAATGAAAACCCAAAACTAACTAGTTTCGGGCGGGGGTTGAACCAGAGTTCCGTCGATTTTAGGCAGGACCTCTACCCCTTACACCGTCGAGCTGCTTGTAGACCACTCGGCGTTTTACTTATAAGTCACCAAAGCTATAACTTTAAAGCCGATTTATTAGGAAAATATAGAATAGTGCGCCGAAATATTTCACACAGCTTCAAATGACGTGGTATTCTACAACATATCCAAAATTCATCCAAATCGGTGATTCGCATACCTGAAGTTCCCCTTGTGAGATGAGCCACCGAAATAATTAGATCTCTGTTTCATTGCCACTCATTTCTAGATGCGACGCAAACTTAAAGGAATCTTCGTTTTATCTTTGCTGAATCTTTAAATGAGACTCAGAATTAGCGAGATTTCCGTTTCATTGTCACTCGTTTCATCTTTAATTCTTGATGAGACGCCAAATTAACGAGATTTCCGTTTCATTATTACTCGTTTCATCATTATTTCTTAATGAGACGCCAAATTAACGAGATTTCCGTTCTATTACCACTCGTTTCGTCTTTGTTTCATTTCTAGATGTTTTGTCTCATTTTAGAACTGAAATCAAAAATAAATTCCTATGCTGATTTGTTTCTTTTTCGATTAATTTAATTAGTTTTCCCTTTTTGAAATAGTCAACATTGTTGCAACGATAACTCAGGACCTACGATACTGTCTGTCTGTTTTTTGTGTGTGTGTGTGTGTGTGTGTGTGAGTTTACTACCGACCCTAAACATTCAGCTCTTCTCCTACCATCTAACTGCTTTTCGTTGTCATAACTCCTTTTGTAATTTTCTTTTGAAAGGGGGCTTTCTCATATGTTTTTGTTCTTGTTTTGTTTTTTTGTTTTTTTGTGATTTTCTTTTGGTTTTTTGTTTTCGTTTTTGGCAGGAGTATCGTTGGACGCAACAGAGTACCCAATGATCTCACGAATACACGAATTAGTTGTATCATTCGATTATGGGATTCTTCACTAGCTACAAAATTGTATCAAAAAACTTAATATATGTTTTACATAGTTTTGCATAGTTTTTGGCCCAAAACTAGATCAATGATGCATTATGGCCACCAGGTGAGTCATTCATATGAAAAGGAGAATACAAAAACCAACAAAAAGACACAAGAATAAATCTATAATAATAATTTCCATAGAGATAGATAGTAGGGATATCGCTTTGATCCTTAGCCGGCAACTATCTGGGACACCGAATTGGTTCGTCGTCGCTTGGTTATTTGCTTCCACAGGCGTCGATTCAGCGAAGGCTTATCCTAAACACAAGATTCGACTGGTTAGGCACAGGAGTGAGTGGCTCCGAGTTGAGTTTCACTTACATTGTCCTTGCGCGGTGACATCTGAGTGGCGGCCAGGGATTGCTGCTCTCCCGATGCACTGCCATCGGAGTGGTTTTGGATGCTGCTGCTGCTACTTGCCGTTATTTCAGAATTGCGTCGCTTGATAAAGTTAATTCTAGAAAATCGAAAACGTAAGGAGATACATTCTATAGATACTCTACATGTTCGTTTTGGCTTACAAGCGTTTTGACTTGCCCACTTCCATTTCGAGATGGGCTTCAGTCATTGTTGTTGTTGTTGATGTTGTTGCTGTTGTTGTTGTTGTTGCGTCCATCGAAGTAGTACTCATCGTCCTCGTCAGAGAGACTGCTGCTACTGCTCGGCTCGGCAAGGAAGAGTCGCTGGACATCATCATGCCCGTTCCGGTGCCTGCCATTGCCATCGTCGTAGTCGTCGTCAACGATGTTGTGGTCATTGAGATGGATTTCCCCTTGACTGGACAACCACTCCTCGATTGAGACATGGAGTATATCTTCTCGCGTCTCGCTAAGATTTCCAGATCGCCTAATTTGTTCCCGCCGTAGCTGTAATTGCTGCCGATGCTGTTGTCTTCGACGTTTCCGCTCCCTACGCCGTCGCGATCCGCAAATGCAGAATTGCTCCATGTATTTGGATTTGGAGGCGGGTGTTGTGGAGCGCCGGCGACACGTGCCGAACAGCCAGCGCCTCGAGGACTGCTGCCGTGACTGCTGCTGCTGTGACTGTGACTGTGACTCGGCCCCACCTGACCTACCGATGCCGAGAGCGGACGTGGCCGCCGATTCACCGTCGGGGTGTCCATCTTTGAGTTGCGTTGTTGAGAGTACGATATGACAGCCTCTTTTGGCTGCACCCGATTCGTATTCGTGGCTGACCGACTCAATAAATCGCGACCCGTCAGACGATGAAATGTGGAGAGGTCGTGCCTTCAAACCAAACCAAACCAAACCAAACCATTATCCATTGTAAGTAATTCATATTTCAATTTAATACTCACCCCAGAATAGTGGTTAGATCTGGACCAGGCTCGTAACAGATCAAATCCTCGTCCCCGAGAATGTCGTGATTGAGTGCCAGACGCATTTCCAGTCTTGGACTTAGACCGCAGCCAGCGTGTGGCTGCACTGGGGCAGTGGTTGCTGTTACTTGTGTTTGTGTTTGTGTTGGTGTTGGTGTTCGTGTTGGTGTTTGCGGTGCTGCTGCTGCTCTGGTGTCGACTGCAGCCTGGCTGGGGATCGTTCGTATCGGCTTTGCTATCCTCGAGACTGTTGCTAATGAAGTGACTGAGCCGGGCTTTGGCACCGATCCCAGCAGGCAGGTCTCGATTATCGTTGACGATGGGCGTTTTGGGACGTTGTTGCCGTTGGCGTTGGTTTCCATCGATTTCATTGTCATGGTCATCGGCAATGATTGCACATGTTCCGGCTGCGGCTGCATTGCAGAGGTTTTGGTACTCACTGCCACCGCCCCCGCCGCCGCCGCAGCTGTTATTGTCCTTGACACGGTACCGATTGGGACGGAAACGCTGGCGTCCGCGTCGTCGACAGCCAGCGAAGAGCAATTGTCAGCAATATCTCCAGATTTTCTTGGAGGTTCCTAAGAAACATTAAAGAAATCATTATAATTGTTGAGAAGAAGAAAATTATCATAGGCAAATCTAAGTGTGTGAAATGGGGGAGTTTTGCTCCCCAAAAGTATGCAATAGGCTGGCAACTTATTATTATTGTAATATGAGAATTCTATACAACAATTGTTTTTCATCCTAAAAAACGAATTCTTGCACCGCGCACTGCCTACTTCAAGGGGCAAAGTAGGGCCCTATTAGTTTGGGTGGACCTAAAATAATAAAGAGCTCTGAACTCACCTGTTTGCCTGCTGCAGGATTGAGATTTGTCTGCGTTAGCAGCAGTCGACGTGGAGGCGGTGGCGGTGGTATAAATTTGGCTGGCCTGCCGCTGGCTTTGGCGACGTTGCTCGTAGTGTCGCTCCCTCTGCTGATTGTTGTAGTAGTCGATGAAGGAGCCGGTGTCGCCGCCGGCTGGATCCAGTTCGGCATCGTTGTCGGTGGCAAAGACGGAGGCATCGCTGTAGTCATCGTCGTTGTCTTCATCATCATTGTCGTCGTCGTCGTCGTCGTCGCTGTCGCTGTCTTGGTCGCTGTCGTGGGTGTTGTCGTTGCGGTTGTTGTCGTCATCATCGTTGTTATCATTGTTGTTGGCATCGGCGTCTCCGTCTTCGTCGTCGTCGCTGTAGATGGCCGTTGTTCGAGTAGGTACTCGCAGGATGAGGCCACTGCCACCGGGGGCAATGGACTCTGCACTGTTATGGCTGTGGTGGGCAGCAGTCGGGTAGTTAGCATAGATTTCACCAATGGCCTTGTACCCAGTCCCAGGGGCTCCAAATCCCTCTGGACTCTCGGTTTGCTCCTCTGATCTACTGGATCCCTCTCCTGGTGTTCGTCGCTTAAACTTCCAGCCAAATCCTCTAGGTAGTGGCCATTTGTCGTTGCTTCCCCCTACCAATTGTTGGGAATAGAATTCAACTAATCAATTCTGGTTGGGATATTGCTTCCATTTAGCAAGTTTCTTGCTATATATTTTGGGTAGTTCTTGTTGTTGTTGTGCTTGGTTGTTCTTGGTTGTTTTTGTTTTTTTTTTTTTTTGGTTGTTTATGAGTAGTTCTTGATCGTTTGGTTGTTGGTTGTTTCGGTTGTCGGATTTTGGCTTGAGTTTTTCACATTATTCGTTATTGTCAATCGTTCTCGTCCTTGTCCTGGCGTCTGATGTTTATGATCTCACAATATTGCAGTATTGGCTAAAGCTTCACTAATTTCACTACGACTTTCTATACATTCGTATACACACATACATATACATACATACATAAATATAGGTATATATATATATATATGGTAGTTAAGTTTTAAGGAAAACAACATTAAAATACAATACGAAATACATGTTATACATAAATGAATGGCAAAAGCAAATACAGTTTACACAAATCATGAGTTGATGATGATTCAAGATGGATGATGATGATGATGGATGATGTATGATGATGATGATGTCGATTTCGATGCCGTGATGATGATGCAGATGAACAATTGACGTATGTGAAAAAAAAAACAAAACAACAACAACAAATAAAATTCAATGATCGATAGATTGTTGCATTGGTTTACATAACTACATTTACATCATAGATACATACATACTAAAAGTACGTACATGCGGGAAACATCTTTCTTTAAGTAAATAACCCAGTCCCAAGAGCTTTGATACTTTTTTTTTCGTTTTTGACTTCGATCAAACCGAAGTTGATTGGTTTTGAAACATTTATGTTACACAGATCTACATGGATTATATCATATACGAATATTCGATCACATTCGAATAGTAAAGTTGATAAAAATTTATACCTTTTAGAAATCAATGTATGTACGAATGAATAAGAAGGAATAAGAGCGTTTAAAAAAAAAAATGTATATATATTTTAGGAAATCTTTAAATTAGTTTAGAATTACCAAAAACAACTTAAAGTATGTCGAAAAGAGAAAAAATTTGCCCCCTAAGGTATGCTAAACATAACTTTGAAAATGTTGTGGAGATAAAACATTATTTTATTGTTTTTGTTGGCAAAAATGGGTTCATAACTATTTTGAAGATTATTCCAAAAGTTATCTATCCATAATAACTATAAAAAAAAACTTTTTGGACTTTCTGTTGCATACTTTAGAGGGTAAATTGTTTTCTCTTCTTGACTGGCTTTTGAAATTTGTTAATAGTGTTGTATAAAACTCGCTAAAATTTGAATTTCAGCTCTTTAAAATTTGTTTGAATGTCTTTTGATGTTTGAGTATATTCATGAAGTTCTTTTTCTATGGATTTCTATGCGATCGGACTAATTTTCAATTTTATTTATTTACATAGTTTTCCGCAGTTTGTGGGAGCATACTTTTGATAAAGTAGACTGACATAACCTCACAAATGTTTAACCTAACCTAAAAATTTGTTGTTAAGCTCTTGTTTTTAATTTGTTTTTTTTTTTTTTTTTTGTTACTTATATTCTTGGATGTTAGATGTTGGTGGCTGTAAATATGGCGACCCACCTTTTTGACGTCATCGCTATCCTGTTGGGTTTTCTCTTCATCACTTTCGGTCTCCTCCTCGAATAGGGGCTCAAGACGACGTCTAAGCATTACAAGTATTCGATATACATAATACGGGTATGTGGCGTAATTTGAATTTGATTAGCAATAATGTGTTGTATGTGTGTGTGTGTGTGTGTGTGTGTGTGTATTGATGGCATCAATGATAAGTAAGATCAATTTTGATTTTTAGCAAAGATTATACAGATATATATAAGTATATATGAAATATACCTACATATACATACGACTACTTGATACAAATTTTAAGTGACTAGTTTTAATGGTTTCAAATTCGTCGAATCGACTTTAACTAACCCCTATATAGATATAGATATATAAAAATGAATGATTATTGCTCATGTTACGTATTTATAGAGATCGAATTGAGTATGGAATTCCACTAGGATTTAAATGGTGTTCGAGTTTTTCTTGGTTGGTAAAATCAGATAAAATTAATAAAGAAAAATAGAACACCTGTAAAAACTACAAACAAATCAAAAGAAAGTAAGAAAAGTCCCAAAAAGGAATACACACACGGGGAATAAAAAAACGAAAATGGAAGAGAAATTCGTTTACTTTAGTGGACAGTGTAATCAGCACATTGTACTCTATATAATATTATAATGAATATAACCAACTATAAGTATATATATAGATATAGGTATAGATATATATTTGAAATGAAAAACAAGAAGAAATTCTCTGCCCGATATGTTTGCTTAATGGTTTTCTATTCGTATTATTAGTCGAAAACTATTTTTTAGCTAAACAACAAAAGAGATTTGACAGACTCTAAGTCGAAATCTAAGGGGGGTTAAGGGGTAAACATACCGTGGCAGCAATCCTCGAATGGTGCTGGCTGTCATTGGTGGTGCCATTAGCAATTCATCCATCATCAGTTCGGTGTCATCGTCATCATTCAGTGAAGTGCTCGATTTGGTGGGTGACTTTATAAGGATAAACCAGGAGGGGGGTAAAAGGGTATTTAGCTGTCGTATTTTCATATGTCTCTGCCAGCTTACCGAATGTGTATTCTCGGAATTTATCAACTGCATATCATCATTGTCATTGTCACCGCCACTGGTGGGTGTACCCCAGACCTCTTCACCGCTTGTCGCTCCCGAAGTGCATTCGTCCATTTGCTCATCCGTTTCGGAGGTGTTTGCTGCTTGCTGTTCGCCTGCATTCCAACGACCCAGGTACTTGTCTATAAAGGCACGCGACTCCTCGAAGAAGGACATTTTATCGCTGACAAAGGCCCCGGCACGATTTGTCCAGGCACCACTGGCCAGGACATCGCCATTTGAATTCGAACAACCGGGCTGAATTGGGTCAAAGTCTGTGGCTCCATCGGGCGCATGGTTTTCCTTATTCCCTCCATTGGCCAACTCTCCTTCTCTCTCCTTCTCAAACCCCTCAAGTGTGTCTGCAGGCTCGGCCGCTTGATCCATTGACCCGTTGACTACATAGGGCGAGTCTAGGTCATCCTCTAGCTCTTCGGTCTCATCCATACGATCGTCGGAGGGTAATTTTTCGAGACTGGACATGGTGCCGAAGCGTCTCAGGGCACTGGTCATGGGTCGATAGGGTGGCTCTTCTTCCAGCGGTGATTCATCGCACGAATCGTCGGGTATATTCTCAATGATCGCCTGCCTGGGTTGCTTGATTGAGGTGCATGTGACCCCATTACCATTTCTCGTTTCTGTTCCAGGTCCACTTACGCCACCCCCTCCCCCTGCCCCTCCCCCACTATTATCCCACACATTGGTACTGGTCTTTGTGAGTATGGCATCTGGAGTCGCTGGCACCACAGCAATTGTAGGTGGTTTATCATCTGGATCAAGATTTTCCGGCTTTAGCTGCTGCTGCTCTTCTAGTCTCGGTTTCGCCTGTTGCGACCCCTGACCGTGACCCTGACTTCTGCAGAGTTGGGCTGCCGGAGCAAATTGTGCCAGACCAATTAACATAAGTGACAATTGGTCATCATCATCATCCTCTGGTGGATTTCCAGCAGTTCTGCCCGCTGTGGTCGTTGTGGTCTTTTGCTTGGGTGACTCCAACATCTTGCAAGTCTGATGTTCCATTTTATCGGGCGACAATTGTTTGTGGGTGAAATCCTCCGGATTACAGCGACAATTGCAAGCCGCTGCTGCATACTTTGAGGGCGAATTGGCCGGAGAGCTGCGCATTACCCTAGCCGTCTCGGCGATGGTTACAATGGCCTTGACCTGCTGTCGCGAACGAACCGGCTCTTGACTCAATTGTGCGACCCCCGGACAGGGTCGTGCTCTTCTCACTGGTGGCGGTGGTGGGCAGTGATGGCCATTGGCAAGTGGAGCTGCTTGTGGATGCTGTGACGTAGGTTGTGACGTGGGAGGAGATGGAGCCACTGTTTCTAGATTATGTAATTTGTTGTCGCTGCTGCTGCTGTTGGGCATGGCGCCGACACTATCATCGGTGGCCTCTGATTGCGATAAGGACAATTCATCGGTGATCAATTGGGCCACATCGCTTTCGGTGTCGCCGGTTTCGCGACGACTACTGCTAGCCACTACCTTGGATGAGAGTTCGCCGGTGATGGTGCTGCTGGACATGCTGGTCACGCTGCTCCCCTCATCGCGTGCCCCCTTGCCTTGCCTAACCCCCCTGCCTCTTTCCGTTTCTCCTGCTCCAGCTGTCGCCGTTTCATTAAGCCCAGTGGCAATGCCATTCAGCTTACAGCAACGATTCGGTGACGATTGACTATGCTGGACCTTCAAAGAATTGCAAAGAAGCAGGGGCGTCGAATCGCCAATTTCGGTGCGGGCACCTGCAGCACCTCCTCCGCCACTTTGTTGGCAATTCTTGTGGCAATGACGGCAAACGGCCAGCTTGTCCAGCACAATGGGACTAGAGCGTACTGTGATCTGTGTGTGTGTGTGTGTGTGTGTGTGTGTGTGTGTGTGTGTGTGTGTGTGTGTGTGTGTTCGGGAAGGGAATATGCAAAAAGTACAAAGATGTAGCGAGATCTAGCTGCTATTTTGAGGTCAGGGATTGGGGCTCTTCTATGGACCTTACCTGACTATCCGAAGTGGTGCTATGCGACTGACTTATCTGGCTGGCCACACCAGCACTTCCGGTTGCCACATCAGCCTCCGAATACATATCCGATGCGGCGCTCATGCTCAACTCTTCCACCCCGCTTAAACGTTTGCCACCGAAATTCGGTTTGGCCGACAGACCGCCATTCTCTTTGGCCAAATTCAGTTCTTTGGTGCGCTTCTCCAGCTGCTGCCGTGTCCAATATGTTATGCGCTCGTCCTGTTCGCTATCGCTATTGAATATCAATTGTTCGTCCTCGGCACTGATTTCCTCCTGGGAGCGGGCTATAGCCGCCAGGCGGGCCTGTTGCTGCTGCTTATCCAGTTGTCCCTTCATCCAGTTGGCCAAGTGCAAAGCACTCGATTTGGGTGTTCCGGTCTTATTCAGAATGCGGCATTTCTCATCGATCAATAGTTCAATCTGTTCCACAGCCCGACCATGACCATGTTGATGGCACGGATGTTGTTGCTGTTGTTGTTGTTGCTGTTGATGGTGATGATGATGATGATGATGATGCTGGACGGCATTCCGCTGCTGCAATAGGTATTCGGCATTCGATTAGTTTAAGATTTCAGTTCATTAGGAGAGATTACCTCTAGCTCCTTTTCCCTTTTCGAATCAGAAACCCAACCAACCACCCAAACCACGTAAACCACCCAAAATCAACCGAACCATCCAACAATATTTGTTTTCAAAACTAAAATTTGTGATGGGCTCGTAAAAAAAAAACAAAAAAAGAAATAATAATAATAAAAAAAAACAATTAACAAAAGAAATGAGTTTTTTTTTTTTTGATTTAGCTGTTTTTTGTAGATTTTTTCGCTTTGCGGGCGGGGGGGCGAGGGGTTATTTTACTTTACTTTTGCTTAGGCTTTTGGCTGTTTTTGCTGTTTCATTTCATTAAGATGTTTTCTATTATGTTCTTGTATTTTGTAATGAATGTTGTTTTCTTTACTTTTTTTTTTATTTATTTATATTTATATATTTTCCATTTTTTGTTGTTGTTGTTGTTGTGATAGAGAAACGAAATTGAAACAATAATAAAAACGCGTTGATATTCCGGACCATCTTTGATTAAAAACGCTTGATCTACCTTTTTTTTTTTTGTTTGGTTGGATATATTAATGATAGGTATTTTGAGTTGAATTTCTGAATCAGAGGATATATATGTATATATATATATAGGTTGGGACAATAGTTAATAAAAACAATAGCAACAACAATGACATTTACAAGACATCAAATACAAAAATGATTGATAAACAAATACAAAAAAAAAAGAAGAAGAGAATTTACAAAAGGTTCAGAGGTTTAGAAAAGAAAATTGAAACGAATTATGTTTTAAGTGGAAGAAGTATTAGAAAAAAGCGACAGTAAGTAAGATGCGAGAATAGAATAGAACTTAAACTAAAATTGAGTCCATCACAATTTTTAATTTTTTGTTTTTCTTTTCTTTTTTCATACCAATTCAACGCAAGATTTTCGAGCCAGAAAAAGCGGGCAACATTTATCTAGAAGTACTTTTTTTTTTTTTTTGTTTTTTTTTTTGTTAATATTATTATGGTTTTTTTTAGTTTTTTTTTTTGTTTTTTAATGAGTGCTCGTTGGGTTTTTTGATTTTGGTTATTTGGTTTCGGTTTGGAGTTTTCTTTTTTTTCTTTCTTATTTTTCTTTCTCTTTGTTTTCTGGTGGGATTAGTGGAGGTGGGTGGGTGGAGGGAGTCGGGGTTTTGGGGAAATTAAATAAAAAAGAAAACATCACAAGCGTTTTTAGTCAAAGAATCATTTTTGGTTTTTATTATTCTTATTGATCGTTTCTCGTTCATCATCATCATCATCATCATCTTTATTATTCTTCTTCTCCTTTTATTCATTTGCATCTTTATCATTAACTCTCTCGTACTTGTGTTTCTATGTGTGTGTGTGTGTGTGTGTGTTTGAGTGTATTGAATATGACGTTAAAGGGCAACACATACATATACATATACATATACATTCAGTAACTAAGTAAATATTTCTTTGCATATTTGATTTAAACGAATTCTAGACACAACATACAGGACGTCTTTTACTTTTTTGTTATATATATGTAGTATATATGCATGTATATATACATATATGAGTTTCTATGTATGCATTTATGTTTTCTTTGTTTTGTATAGATAAATTAATTATGTTTTTTTTTGTTGTTGTTGTCATATAAGTAGTTAAGAAGAGCTTAAAGCATTAAACAACGAATATTATCTACAACTACAACAGTTTTTGGTTTTTGGTTTTGGTTTTGGTTTTTGTTAAGATTATAGACACGATCACATCGATCTGTCAGAGCAGATGATACCATACACAACACAATTTCTAGGTTAAGATTTCATTTTTGGCTTTTTGACTTATTCTTGTAGATTAAATCAAATGGGAAGCCAGATCTATAACTAAGGAAATTTCACTAGATTCTATATATAATCTTTGGACAAATGGACACAACTAAGAAAAGGAAAAAACCAAAAAAAAAAAAACCAAAAGAAAACAAACAAAAACAATAAAAGAAATGTTTCAAACGGTGCACAGTGGTTTTTGTCGTTTTCTTTATGATCTCCAAAAAGTATACTACAAAAAATATGCATATGCTTATGCAAAGAGTTTATCTTGCTTGACTTTTGATACAAATGAAATTAAAATACTATATATATATATATATATATTTGTGATCAATCAAAATCACTTGTAAGCACCAAGGTACATATTTTTGTTTCAATTAAAATGGGACTACCAACATTTATATTGCTTCAATTGAGAATTCAAACTAATTGAATCTGCTTATTAACTAATTTTGGACGTGCTAACTAAACGAGAACCGAAAATGTTAATTGAATTTCAATTACCTCATTTTTTATAAATTTTATTATGAATGAAAAATGATTTGAAGCATCAGAAGATTAAAGTTAATATATCTAAAATTTGTATACGCTTTAAACAGAATTGATCTAATATGTCTCAAGTATGAACCACTGTGCGAATCCTAAATTCTAAATCTAAAATGGAACAACATTAATATAATTGACATGAAGAACTATCTCTTTATCTCATAATATTTAGTTTAGTCAGCCAAAAGCATTGAGACTGAGCAAAAGTATTTGTGTTTTTTTTTCTTTGGAGGGGCGGGGTGGGGGTTGTTTTCAATTATTTAGTTACAGTTTACACTTAAAATGTTATATAGTTAATATATATAGGAGGGTATGTGGGGGGGGGAGGGTCATGGTTAATGTACGAGTATTTACAAAAATTTCGTTTATACATAAAAACCTACAACCAATTAGCAATTAACTGCCTTTAGGCAGATAGATGTGTGTGTGTGTGTGTATTAATTACTTATACTTTGTCTAATAGTAAACTTAACATATACAAAAAATTGGTATTGGAATATATAGATTGTATGTATATAATTTTTTTTTAACGTTTTTTTTATCGTTTTTGGAATATAACAAACAGCAATAACAAGTAAACAATTTGGCTCGATTGGCTACAAAAATGGAAGCATGTAGTTTTAGACTAATATGGCTAAAAAGGGAAGAAGAGGGGAGGGGTGGAGAAGAGGGTTTTTCTTTTCTCTTTGTATGGAATCAATTAGATAGATATATCAGATGGGCAATAATTCAAGTAGATAAATACACTATAAATGTACGATATATATGTATGTAAATTTGACTATCTATCTATGTATGTGTGTGTGTGTGAGTGTATGCATGTATGTATATGGAATAAGTTAATAATTTGTCTCTAGTCTATATACACATATTTGTATATATGTATATATATATATGTATATGGAGTATATATGCATGTATATATATATATGTAAATAAGTAATTAACTATAATTAAGAATCATTTGTTATATCTCAATTATTCAGCCATTTTCTTTTTGTTGCAATCAATATTTACACTTAATTTTTTTGTTTTTGCGTTTTTGGTATAAGTGAAAGAAATATGTATCTATGAGAATCCCATATATATATATATGTATATATAAGATATATATGTAAATATATATATTCAAGTGCCATAATTACGAGCATATATATACATTATTAAACTGATTGATTAAAACTGATTGTAAATGAATGAAAATTCATTCTAGTGAATGAGTATACTATGAAAAATTGAATGTATTCAATATACTGAATGCATTAATACTTATAAAATGGCGGCAATTACTTAATTCAATTCATTTGTAAATCACAAAAGTACTCATCAGCCAATTAAGAGATGATTGAAACGATTCTTTTCGCTTCAGAATCAATTGACTTGTTGTGTGTGCACCTTAACACTCAAGAAATATTTCTCATCCCTCTACGCCCCCAAAAAGGGCAATTCCCAAGCACAATCCCATTTGGGATTTTCCCATATATGTATAAGGCATAGATCATATTCATATTCATCTTTAGAGAGAGAGAGAGAAAGAAAGGGGCAGTGACCCAACAAAACTTCAATGTATGTGTATACAGTTGTGTACATACAAATAGCACCACTTCAACCAAAAATTGCATTTGTTTTTAAGTAAACATGAAAAGAGAACCATTTGCATTAATCAAGTTGAAATTTTTGATATTTCTAAACATTTTTAACTTGTCTTAAAATAATTATCGAGTAATGCAGAAAGTAAAAAGTCTCAATAAGCACTTCAATCCTTATAAAAGGGTTATATTCAAATAGATCTGATAATGGAGTACAACTGAGAGCTACTTTAACATTAATTGTTTGAAAAAGTTCAAGAAGACTTAATATTTTAGAAGAGTAGTCACAAAAGGAAGAGTTTTAGTCGTTATAAGTCGAAGAAGGACACCTGCCACCTAGCAAAATATCGATTATATGTATAAAGAATGGAAGAAAAACGTAAATTTTAAATGAAAAATTGAATAGAGAAAACCATTTTAGCCTTAAAAGACACCATAAAATATTGATAATTAAAAATTAAACTTTCTCTGGTAAAGTTTCTTGAACTTTAAGTTGAATTAAAAGATTTCGCACTTCTATTCCATTTTCTTCCATAAAATGAACAATAAAATTTCTAAGGACCGATTTCAAATGGAGAAACCAATAAATATTTGAGGGCGCGTTTCATATAGACTGACCCAAACTAAATTTGAGGTCCTAGGTATCCTAGGTATCCTTGCGCCCATTACTAAATGCTGATCCTGAAAAGAGCATAAAGTTTCGCCTGCAATTTTGAACAGTGTACACACATACATCGATATTTTGTATCGTAAAATTGGGTTTTGAAAAGAGGAAAAAAGTTTTCAGACTAAATTCTTGATTATATTCAACTTTCAAGTTGATCTATCAATGTTTGGCCATTGGATGAATAAATCAAATAGATAGAGGAGAGTGAGAGGGTGAATAAACAAGGGAGACAGAGTGAGAGAGAGAGAGAGAGAAATTCAGATGGACAGTTTGGATGAGAGAGAGAGGAGAAAAAAGATCTAAGCTCATTTTGTGTTGTTGTTTTTTTTTAAGATTTGTCCATTTTTTGAGAATCGATTGAGGTCTTTTGTAGCCAAAAATCAAATCACAGATCCAATGAATCCGGCGGTGTTGGCTTAGTGGGCAGCATACCGAACGGATCATCGACCACAACGCTATCATCATCGCTATCCTCGTCCCCATTATCGTCCGCCGTCTGTCTGCCATCGTCGTCCCCCATGAATATGCACTCCTCAACGTCTGTGTCATAGCAGGGATCTAGATTAACCTCATTCAATTGCAAATCCAATTCCAGAAGATCCCACGAGCCCCCAAATTCCGCCAATGGTATATTACTATGCGAATTATTGGAGGCAATGCATGTGGCTTGCGGACGTGGAACAAAATCATTGGAGAATGCCTGCGAACTGGGCGAAATATTCGGTGTCGGCGTCTCTGGGGTGGTAAGCGAAACCTGTTGACCCATTGCCCCATTATTGGGACCCTCATCAATGAACGAACGACCCACCGAACTCAAGCTGAACTCAAGTAGCTTTTGAGCATGTATTGTTGTTGTGGTAGTCGTTGTGGTTGCTGCTGCCACTGGAATCACAGTTAAAGGCGGTGGCGGTGGTTCGATAGTCGCCTCTGGGATGGCTGTCAATAGACACTTGCAACTGGCATTGGGCAAAGATTGGGCCGATGTTTGTGTATGCTGACTACTACTATGCAGGCTAATGCCAATATAACCACCGACGCCATTGGGCATGGATCCACCACAACTGCCATTGCCAGATGAACCGAAACGGGAGGAGATCAAACGGGCCGGTGATGTCGTTCGCGATGGCAACGAGGCCGCCTGCGTTTGCGACTGAGACTGAGACTGAGATTGCGACTGATTTTGGTGGGACTGAGATGGGATTTGGTAATGGTATTGAGATGATGTTGTTGTCTGTGCACTCACTGAACGCACCGCCGGCACTAGGGCACTGGCCAAACGCTGCAGATTCTCATAGGAATCGGAGCTATCCAGACGCTTGCTGCGAAAGAGACGCACCTGCTGTTTCTGTTGTTGCTTCAGATTAATGCTATCCAACGATGGCAGTTTAATCGATCCCATCGACGCCGATGTCATGCCAATATCACTCAGAGGGACCAATGTATTGAGTACATCAGGTGAATCCAATGGACTGGACAATGGTGTTGAACCCAAGGCGGCATTAACAAGAAAACTACACAAAAATAACAAATTGGAATAGGTCACATTTCCTTTTTTTCGGGCTTAACTTTTTTGTGATCTTACATTTGTCGCTGCAAGAGATTCTGCCAGACGGCCTTCAGTTCCATGGATGGAGCACGTAAAACCAGACTCTTACGGCGTGCCCCACGTTTCGGGGTGCGAGTCAAATCCGGTGCACAATAGCCCGTTGGACTTTCCGCCAAACGTCCATTGGGATCAACAGTCAAACGAAATTCGGTGGCTAAAAAAAAAGACAAGGAATACAATTTCAGTGGCTCAATCGGCAGAGAGAGAGAGAGAGAACTTACTTTTCTTGCGCATATGAAAACAGGAATCAACCACATTGGCTATGGGTATAGGCTCCTCGGTGATAAATAATACACGATCACGACTGACTTTGGCAAACACAATAATATCACTGAAGAGCAAGGTCCAATATGGTTTAATCGAACGACCCTCGACACGGGACAGATCACCGCCAAATATCCATTGACGACCCTGCACGGCCAGCGTGAAGGGTTTGCATTTGGTGAACACCATACGCGACTCCAAGTCCTGTAATGTCAATAGAGGTCTACCCTCGCCCAGGGGTTCCATTAGGCCACTGCTGACGGTTATCTCACGATAGGCCGCCTGCAATTCACTTATCACGGTGGTAAAATTCTTGTGCTCCTCGGTATCCACATGACAATTGCTGGCCAGCAATTGCATCAATTTCAATATTTCACGAAAATGCTGCAACGGTCGATGGATGAACATGGTGAGATCGGGTCGCTTGCGCGGCACTGAAGGCTCTGTGATGAAATTAATGAACTCGGATCCCGTTTGCCTTGATTTGTTGACCAGAACGCAATCGGCCCGTTTAATGCCATTGCAATATTTCTTGTATGCAGCGCATATTGCGGTCGTTTTCGATAGATAGACACGCGAGGCGAAATTCATATGCGGCTCCTGATCCTGATCACTGGTATTGCTGCACAATTGCTCTAGAATATCCTCGGCAATGCGCAACAGTTCGTCAATATTCTGGAATAGAGTGCGATGATCGTTGGGCGAGATCAAATCCTTGCGATCGACAAGAGGCTGAACGAAACGTTCCACTCCAAAATGTAAGGCCGCTGTGAAATTCTGTTCACGACTGATCAATTGTAGCAGGAAACGTCGGCGATTGTCCGTAATAGGAACGATCGACTTTATCCGTGTAAGCACAAAAGGATATGAAAAATGTAGATATTACTTAATAATTACCTAAGAATTAAGTGCTGATTGATGCCAATGAGGAATAAGTGAGGTAACTTTTAAAAAGCAATTTCTAGCATACTTTAGGGGGCTAAATTCCCCCCACTTCAAGACCGAATCCCTAATAGACTCATGATGAATGAAATGAACATAGCAATTGCATAAGTAAATCTCGTAATGGTTAATTATTTAACCATTGAGTCGGTTTTTCGATGGATTTGATCTTTTAAAACTTTTCTCTACCAAAAAGCTACAAATTTCTTAACTTCGAACTTTTCTGCTACAAATTTCGATTAAAACCGAATGTCCTTATCAACAATTGCCTATTATTACATTACTTTCATCCCGCCCAGTCCTAAAAAACATAAATAAATGCAAATAAAATATAATGTCCAAACAGATAAAACCGAAAAAAAATTTATTGTCAAGCGTATATGATGGATGGGGTGGGAGGACTGTGGGTGGCTTAGCGGGAGGGGGGATATGCATGGGTAAAAAAAAAATTCAATTCAATTATAATATATGTATTAATAGACCAATAACTTAAACCCGGTAAAACTTAACAATAAATGCATTAAAATTATATACACAAAGTACAAAAAAAAAAAAAAAAAAATAGGAAAAGTTGGGAGTAAAAGGACAAAGACACAATATCGATCGAGTGGAGGAATGGTAAGGTGACGGGAGGTGAGAAAGGGCAATGAGGGCTGCCCATCTCAGACAAATACACCCTGGCCTACCTCCTTGCTAAATGTGACCTGGGGCAGATGCAGTCGTCGCTTGGCCGCCTCAATCGAAGATGTTGTTCCCGAACAGGCTGTGGCCGGTCTCGATAAATTGTTAATCAATTGAGGACGTGTGGAAGGATGTTGTTGTTGTTGTTGTTGTTGTTGCTGCAGTGAGGATTGAGCATTCGATCGTTGAAATGTTGTTGCCGTCGTCGTCGTCGTCATTGTTGTCGTTGTTTGCTCCTCGCTGCTTAATTGAGTCTGGGAAGTGGGTTCCTGTTGCTGCTGCTGGTGATGCTGCTTCTGGCGGGTTTGGCTCGGCGATTGATGATGTACATTGGCATTGACGGCAGCCAAATGGTGTGTGGCCATATTGGCACCCGATCCTGACCTTCTGAATATCTCCAACGTCAAGGACGAGCCCTGCGATCGTATCAAATTCAGAACATCAGCCTCGGGCATCGTGACCACATTGTGTTTATCGACAAAGATGACATAGTCACCGGGTAAAATGCCACAACGATCGGCCGATAATCCATCCTCGACTTTTTCCACACGCGGTGGATGTGTCCACACAATGGAGAAGCCAAAGCCCCGCTCCTCTGTCCTGGTTAAACGTTTCGTCATCGTAAATGGTGTACGTCCTTTCGATACAATGACACCGCCACCTCCACCGCCTCCCCCGGTCATGGTCGAGTAACGACGTCCACTGCCACTGCCACCGTTCATGTGATTGGCATTACTGACATTTGCATTCGTTGTCGATGCCGTGGTGTGGCCAGTTGTGGCATTTGATCCGCCCGTTGTGGCATTGCCACCACTGGAGCTGGTGGTATTATTCGCATTACCATCGGCGGGTGGATCCAATTCGAGAAAACGTAAGAACAAATTCTCATCGGCATCACGTTGATGCAATGCCTTTTTACTTAATACCATCGGTTGATCCGGTTTTGTGGGCATCATCAGAGCATCATCCTTTCCAGCAGCCATGCTGCTATCAATGCTTATGCCGATAATTTCATCGTTGACATTTGTATTGAGTTCATTTGGGATTTTCTGTGGAGCTGTTGCCGCTGTGGTTGCCATTTCGGTTGCCATCGGTTGGGATGCTTCTGGTGACTGTTCCTCCTCCTTCTCCTTTTCCTTCTCCTCCTCGTGCTGCTGCTGCTGGGGCTGGTTGCTGGTGCTACTGGTGGATCTTGTGACTGTATTCGGCAGGTTATGTAAACATGCCTGGGATTGTAATTTGTAGGATCCGTAGCCGTTAAAATTCTGCTGCTGCTGCTGTTGCTGCTGGTGTATAAGGGTGCTCAGGGGAAAAATACTGCAGCCGAGAAACTCACTGCGCCTAAAAATAGAATTTAGCACATAATTAGTTAAACATATAATGTCATATTAAAAGCAGAAGCAGGAGAACTAAACTATAATCGCCTTTTAAATTATTAGCCAGTTAAACCGATTAAACTCAATGTGAAACTCAAACTGAAACTTGAGTGGAGTGGAGTGGGTGGAGACCTAAAGTGGATGGTTCATTTAAAATTCTTAAGCTCTGACGTTAGATGGTCTGCTTTTGTCCATAGTTTAGTTGCTTGTGCTATCTCTATGGCTTTATCTTTTGACCATTTTTGGATTTTGCGTCACGTTGCACTGGCATTTTGTTTACCATTTATATATACTAGTCGTGGTAAGGGCGGTGGGGGTGGTGTCAGACAGACTATCCACATGAAACAACGAACCAAACAGCTAACAACTATTCCTTGTACGTGACATAAATCAATTAGCGCGTCTAAGCTGTCTTGGCATTCCACCAACCAATCTTCTCTCTTTCCACACACACACACACACACACACACAGACAGACACTTTTATAGACACGGAACACTCGTTCATGTCGTCCATTCCCGTGGCCCGGAAATGCGCTTTGGCCAGGCCAATTTCTGATATGAAAAGGCAAAGTTGGCGCGCGTATTTGGGTCAGTTTTATTGATTTTTTGTCTCTATTTTTCTTCTTTCTTTTTAAGTTTCTTTTGGGGTTTTATTTTTGTGTGTGCTCTCAACGCAATTGCAATGTAGCCATTGTCCTGTCTTAACCACCAAGCAGCAAGCCACCCACTGACATTAGCCATCAGCACCACCAAATGTAGTCACATTCGCAACCGGATTCGCACCCGTACCCGCACCCGTATGCGCACCTTAAGCAAACAGAAAGACGGGACTATGAAACGGGGTTAGTGGCATTAAAAATTCAGGAACTATCGAGGCAAACAAATGAATTATTTAGTTTTCAAATTGACTTAAAGGGCTCCCAACGAGGCCTTTGGCCACACTATTTTGTCAAAATGTACGCATAATAAATACACACACACACACACACACACAGATACATTTATATATATATGTATTTAGATGGATGAATGGTTAAATGTGGCCCATGTGTGAGGATTCCCATGTGGGCATTTAGTTTATAGTTATAGTTGCCTTTAGTCTAATTAGGCAATGGAAGCGTTATATTTTTTTTTTAGCACATTTTATTGCATAATGTTAATTTTTTCTTTTTGTTGTTTTTTTCCCATCGATTTGGCATAAACAAAATGTCATAAAATGGCCAAAAACTCTGAGAGAGAGAGAGAGGAAAAAAGAAACACAACAATTTACTTGACCAACTAGGCATGTCCTTGAATTTTAATTAATTTGACTCTCACACACACACACACACACAAACACACGCACACAAAACGCGAGGCTTAGCATTGGAACTTCCTGTTTTTCATTTCTTTTTTTTTTTTGTATTGCCTCGCATGCCTGAAATTATGCTACACTTTCGTCTATTATATAATGACAGCAAGACATTGCCTACTTCTCGTGCAAAGAGTTTCGTTTCGTTTCGTTTGGCTTCCTTCACTTGCAAAATAAAATTACTAAACGGATTCTAACGAAATTGAAACTTGGTTCGATTGCATGATATTATTTACACGCACACGCACACATAAACATCTTCGCATCTCTCACACGCAGATGCACACAAATGCACAGAGACATGAACATACACTTTTCATTATTTGTTTGCTTTTCCTCCTTTTTTTTTTTGTTTTTTGTTTTTTGTTGGTGAGAAGAAGAGCCTTCCTCTGCTGATTTGACTTTGGCCAGAGCTTAGCTAAAACACACGACGTGGTCGGTCGACATTGCTGCAGCAGAGGCAGAAGTAGCGGCGGTTGCGGCGGTTGCGGCGACAGCGACAGAAGCAGCAGCTACTAGCAGCAGGCTGAGTTAACAGCGTTGCCAGTTCTCTTGTCGTTTTGCCGTTTCTTTTTCGTTGCTCTAGGACTTTCTCGTTTAGCCCTCTCAGTTTCTCTCTCGTTCTCGTTCACTCTCTAGCTCTCTGTATGTGTGTGTGAGCTCGTGAGTCTGTGTGTGTGCGTGTGTGTGCCTGTCTGTCTGTTTGTCTGTACAGTGTGTGTTTTGCCGTGCACGAGCTTAGCACTTGAACTAAGCACACTGCCAATGCTTGTTCCGTGTTGTGCCCAGAAATTTTTCGAAACTGGAATGCCAGAAATGCTGACAATAGACCGACCTCAGAGCGCCGGCGTTGGATATTGGATGTGGAAGGCCTTAAGAACACAATTCACCCCACCAGCATTCCCGCCCAGCTTAGAGTGCTACAGTGGGCCAGATACACATAAGAATAAGAAAATGTTCTTCTATCAAAAAAATATTTTATATTAAACGCAAGACGATGCTTAATTTCGATTATGAAATCAATACTTTTAGCGGAGATCAATGACAAATCTATAGTTGTAAAATGGCGGAACTTTGCACCCCCAAAGTATGCAATAAATATAATAATTTTTGATATCTCCTGTGTATAAAAAATAATTATGGAATAAAAAATTGTTTATAAACCATTTTGAAAATACAGCGAATACGAAAGTTATAAATTTGTTGAAAGCAATGAATACTTTTCCAGCCAATAGCATACTTTAAGGGGCAAAGTTACCCCTCTAGTGACAAATCTATGTGGAGATACGTTGTTTTTAAACAAACATTTCCATCTTGTCCACTTTTCGGACACTGTAAACTTTTATTCATTCAGTACTCCATGCACTATGGGCTCTATTCAATGGCGGATCCTTTTGGGATCGGGATTAATGAAAATTTCCCTTTCCAATTTTATCTATCAATCTAAAATTGATCACTTTAAAAACTCTATATCCTTACAACTTGCTTAATTCTACAGATGACTATTAAATTCCATTACGAACAGAAATAAATTTACTTGAATTTATAGGAATTTCTACCACTGTCTGTTTATTTGCAGGAAATGCAAAAGGCGCCCAAGTGTGCTACAGGAAAACGGTACAATTAAGCAGACGTTAGACGCCTTTTGCCTGGCAGGCTGGCTGGCTGGCTGCCTAACCACCACCCACACCCACGCCCCATCCCATCTATCCCTTTATCCATCTGCATAACCAGCAGCAGCATCATCATCATCAATTGAAGGTGAATGACACAAAAGCGACTACTAAGTGCTACTAAGCTAGGCTATACTAGGGTTCACAATGTGTTAAGTTCACTTTGCATTTGGCAGAGGGGGTCGTTGGCTTGAGAGGGGGGATTGGAGGTTGGTTGATGTATCTTTGCATTGACCTTACTCGTACTCACTTTAAATGGCGATCCCGATGCCAGACAGCCAACTGCAATTGCTGATGTTCGCTTATCTTTGGAATTGAAAAGGAGAAATGTTGATCGAAATACGGACGACTCGAATGACGATGGACAGCTGTCCGCTGGAAGCCTCCCATACTTGAATTCGAGCTGGAGCTGGCTGGGGCCAGGGCCACCTTAACATAGGCATTGATGCTGCCAGAGCCATGTGAACGCTGTAGGTCACGACAGCGAATAACTGCAAATGATAAGAAAGGATAACAAAGTTTACCACATGTTACAAAGTGTGTGTGTGAGAGAGAGAGAGAGAGAGAGAAGGTATGTCATCCTACTTAATCCTGTGGAACTCACCGTGTACATTTAATTGCTGTTGCTGTGGATTATAGTTGATATTTAAATCAATGTTGCCGCGTTGTGTTTGCGCCTCAATCTCTGTTGTATTGGGGCTTGGGGAGTTGGCCGAAAGTGTTGAGGTCGAGGTGGATGTGGTTGAGGATGTTGAGGCCATTGATCCACGCTTGGCAAATGGTTCATCGTGATGCTTATCGTCTTCCAAATCGCTGGACGAAAAGTTAAGGCAACGCTTGGTGCTGGGTACAATGTATTCCGAAGGCGTCACAGCGGGCAATGCCGTTTGCCTATCGCTATTATTATTATTATTAATCCTTTGGGGATTCTTTCGTCGCACCACTCGCTGCCTCTTTAGATGGGTGGGAGTGCGTACTTCCATCTCATGGACACTCGTTTCGCTCCATTCTTCCACAGCTTCCGTCAAGTTGTTGTTGTTGTGTTGGACACTGCGATGCTTGCAATAGTTTTCTTTACGCGCCGATTCAATAATGGCATCCAACATGCGATCCAATGTTGTGTCGCCCATGCGTGACGATGACAACTGCGAGTCCTCCAGTCCTCCTGCATTTGTGGCAACCGCTCCGACTGCACGTGGCAGGCATCTGAGGGCCGCCAATTGTGGTGTGGCATGTCTTGGACCGCTGCTGCCCTCGCTAAAGCTACGTCGTTGAGGACTCTTGCCATGGACATTGCTAAGATCCTGCAGAGCAATCAGGCTACTATTGCCAAAGGGGCTGCTCATGAAATGGACGCCAAAGTTCTCCTTGTTGGCATCGCCAACTCCAACGCTGACATCACGGGCACGACGACCACGTGTCTCGACATCAACAGCGGCATTCGAGCTGGAATGACGATGCATGCGTGTCATGGTGGGCATGTCCTTGAGGTGGGCCTACAAAAAGTAGTAGAAAGCATTAGATATCAACACTAAGAATGTCCTTGCTTCGTATTATAATCAATTTCAGTGCCTGTGGTTAGTTGAGTTAGCTGCTCGCCAAAAAAAAAATAAAGGCCAGCTGTCTGGCAACAAGAGAACAGATGAAGGTAGGATCAAGGAGACGGGTTTTTTTCGTTTCTTTTCTTTCTGCCGACCATTCTTTTGCGAATCGCAGGAGCCAGAGAGCTAAATGCAAAACCGAACAAAGACAAGAATTGCGCAATTTGTTTGCCATAAACGAGTTTTTCATGCTCTCATACATCAAGTCCTTCTGCTGGTCCTTTCGTTAGCCTTGCTTCTGTCTCCTGTCTTCTGTCTTCTGTCTAGGCATAATTTCAGGTTTGCTTTTAAATCGAAATTAAACTTATGCTAATTTCTTGCTAAAAATACAGAAAAATCGCATCCATCTTCCACCTTGATTTCGTTTCCTTTTTTTCTTCTCTGCGGTTGAAAACCATAAAATTGAGCAAACGAGCTACCGAGTCCTTTAAAATATTGCAACAGGATCAAACTTGTGTGTGTGTGTGTGTGTGTTTTGTATCTGTGTGCAACAATTACGCCCCATCATAATGATGGCATTTTTTTTGCAACAACCAAAAAAGAAAAAGAAACAAAAAAGGGCACAGGATTTCTTGCTCTTTCTCACTCGCTCTCTATGGCAAAAAGGAAAATTGGTTTTTCATGTAATCCATAAACGTCACCCCAGAAAATGAAATGAAGTGAAGTAAAGTAAATCCCCCAACCATGTGGAAATTGCACCAGAGACTTGTGGACGAAGAAGAAAAAATGTTTTTTCTTTTACTTAGAGATCACACAGAGTCTCGCCTGATCCTTCTGATCCTTGTCATTCTATCTCTCTCTCACCCTCTTTCACTCTGTGTGCGTATTAAATTAGGGTAGAAGCAAAAAAAAAAAAAAAAAAAGAAAAACTCAGCAACAAATTAAATGTATTAGACCCATACACCACCCCTTTGCTGTGGGTCGCTTCTTGATCGGAGTTAGGGTAACCTTACCTTTACCTTTCTTAGTTCCCCTCTTCCCTCTTCGCGTTTCATCTTTTTTTTTTTCGTTTTCGTTTTCGTAAATTAAAATTAGAGCTAGAGCAAAAGACAAATATGCGACATGGAGACGAGGTAGAAGACATTGAGCATTGGGTGCGAGCGCAATTACACACACGTGAGTTGAGCTCCTTTTGCTTAGGTAGACAGTCAGCAGGGAATGGGCAGGAAATTTTTGAAGAATTACTTTTTCCAGAACATTATGGGTGTGTGTGTGTGTAAGTGTGTGACCAGGTGTTGGGTCTTAGTAAACCGGCGGACAAAACTTATCAGATCCCCATCGATCATACTCCATTTACACAGATTGAATGAAATATTTATCTCTATCTATAGAGATAACCCATATCTCTTACTTACCTGCTATATGTAACTTGATATAGTGATCTTGATCACTTGAGGGATCTCGCCTATATAAACTGCGACTATGTCGCTGTTTCTTGGATGTATTGTTCGTTCCTTTGTGTTTTTTTTTTTTTTTGTGATTATTTGGCACTTTATCAACAATTTCTCACAGTAATTTTTAGTAATCAAAAATATTTTAAACACACACTGAGCAAGTAAAAAAAACAATACCAAACCAATGAAATTTTTGTTTAAAAGCTTCAAAAGCCTTCAGGAATTTTACACAATTTTTGAGTTTAATAAGCAAACGTGAACACGTTTGTAGCGAACGAGGCCAGAAACGGAAATGACGAACCCTAAAAATTGTATCTTCGGCAAAGACTCGAGTCGAAGAACGTTGACGAAGCCACCACCAAACGCCGAGAGAGGCAATATCCCACACAGCCACACGTAGAGAGAGCGAGAGTGAATGAGAGGTAGAATGGAGTTGAAGAATATCAGCTGGAGAGTAGGAGTTCAGTTAAATTTCACTTACTCTCTTTCTCTTTGGTTTATCAACAAATCTCTGCCAAGAAATTGAGAGAAATTTATCAATGATTAGAAATGAGTTCATAATAGCAACAGGATCACTCTCTCTTTAGCTTAAATACACAATTATTATTATTTTATAAGGAACTCTTATATAATAATGTATGATTAAATTCAATTTAACTACAAAGCTTTAAAGATGTTATAGGTAAAATGTGTTAGATAGTTACATATTATTTTACTTTTATTTAATTTTTAATGAAAGTGAATCTATTTAAATTAAACAGTCCGTCATAATTTTTGGTGACTTAACTATTAAAATGGAATAAAATCTGCACTTATTCTCTGTCTAGAGCTCAGCTTTCTTTCGGCAGCCAAGGGAGTTTTACAGTTTCAACTACTTGCCGCTAGAGGGAGTTTGCTTATTTACTCGCTCTCTTCTGCATTTCCACTCTCTCTCCTCTCTTTGTTTTTGATTAACTGTGATTTTCTCTTTGAAGCAGGTAAATCCGCTGGTCATGCGTCCGCTGGTCGCACACACACACACACACACAGAGAGAAAAAGAGAGAGAGAGAAAGACAGACAGACACATGGACACACATCCTTTTGTTGCTGACATTCATCGCTCAGCCTCAGCTTTGCCTTTCTATTGGGATCAGTTTAGGGGACAACGACAATGCTTTAACAGCTGCTAACAGCCAAAAGGAACTGTTTTGCTAAAAAAAAAAAAGAAGTAAAAAGAAAGAAAAACCCACAGGACAGCAGCAGCAGCAGCAGCAGAGGCAGAGGCAGCGACATTGCAAGGTGTCTTAGCCCAGATTTGTCTCGTGTGTTGTCTCTTATTCTTTTGCTTTGCTAGAACAATTGCCGGCAGCGGCAGCAGGAAAGGTAACGGGAGCAGCAACAACTGTAACTAAAACAGTAGCCTAATGTCTTGCTTCGCTCTCTCTCTCTCTCCTTTTCTCTTACCCTTGGACATTGGTCATTGCTTTCACTTTGATTTGTATTTTTTTTTTTTTTTTTGATTCCTTTTGTATGTAGGCGGCAGAAGCAGAGCTTCAGTAAATATTTGTCCAGATGCCGATCAGATCAGTCCACTGTGATCTACTCTCTCTTTCTCTCTCTCTGTGTCTCGAGCCTTTCATTAGCAGCCGTTTCCAATTTTTACCTTTTTTTTTTTGTGTTAGCCAAATTTATGCGCTTTGCTGTCAATCTATGAATTTTACGAGTTTAAAGTCAATCTTCAATACGTTTCCAATGATGACCAATGATTCCATTCTCATTCTTGGGTTCCGGCTTTCTTTTGGCCGATTCTGTCTGACCGTCTGTCTGTCTATTTGTTTGTGTGGGTGTAGGGGAGGGGTTGGGGATTTCCATTTCGTAGAAGTCATTAAGTTACATACATTCATCCATTTCCCACTTCATCTCAAGAGGAATGGGCACAGCTGAGCGAGGCAAACCCTAAGAAACTCGCAATGTCATTTAAATCAATAATCATTGCCGATTATTCTTCTCATTGTATCAACCTACATACATATATATATTTTGTTCTTTTATTTAAGGTCTATTCTGATCGATTCAATACATTTTAGAGCTTATTATTCATGCATTAAGTTTTCAAATACTTTTATTTTTAGCTTTTAACACGTTTTGATAAAACCCAATAATTTGTACCAAAATATTTTCAATATTTATAACTTTTAACTTTTCATACCTATAAATTCGATAATTCTTAATCTGAATTTTACGTTTTCCCATCAGTTTTTTTGTATAGGGCAAGAATATTATTTACAATGTGAAGCATTTTTAAAGGCTTAAGTGAAAATATGATATTTTAAATATCATATTTTGACACCGAATTAATGCAGAGAAGTGTATTTAACATTCACATTTTCGTTTTAATTAAAATTTCACTTAAATATCATATGAATAAACAGTCTATCTCGCTCACTCTCAAAAGCATACCAACACTTTGGCGATGGCAACGAACAAATTTTGCTATTTAAGCACTTGTAGTAGGCAAAAACTTGGCTATTTTTAATCAGATTTTTATGAAATTTCAAAGAACAACAGATACTGAAAGCAAATATTAAAGTCTTAAATTTAAAAACAATGCTGCACTTATTAAGGGAGAAAATTAGTTTTTGTTGAAACTGCTTTAACAAAGACGTCTATTCCTGTATTAAAAAATAAATATTCTTTAAGCAGGGTTAGAAATGCTTCCCTAAGCCAGATACATAAACTTTTTGGCGACTTGGATATATCATTTCCCTTTGAAAAACCCAAGAGACCCATTTGTATGTAAGTATAAGTGTTTGCTCATTTCATTAACTCTTTTACTCCCTTCTCCTATTTGATTTTCTATCCCGTTCTCTGATCTGTATTCTAGATGGCAATCATCCTGATCTATATGTGTGTGTGTGTGTGTGTGTGCGGAATTTGAAATCGATACGATTTTCATGTTTTTGTATTTTGCGCTTCATTAAAATCAAAATTAACAACAACGAGGGCAGAATACGAAAAGGGAAAAGGGTTGATGTTGATCTTTTTGACCAAATTGCAAATTGCAAATTTATCTAAATCGTTTATGCACATTCTCCGTCGAGGATATGCGAATGTGAAAGGGTTATCGGATTTTGGGTTACTAATTGCAAATGCATTAGCATTAGCATTAACCCCTTGACATCGACATATTGACAATTCTGGGGTCGCAATTTTGTTGCCTAATTTGTGCACAGTTTGACAATTTGCATTAACTTGCAATTTTCTTCTGCTTTTTGGCAATCGATGGGCCATAAATATTGCTGAATTTGAAATATTATGAAAGCCAAGAAATGCGAAAATGCAAATTTTTGTGTTTCCAAGATTTACTGTAGAGTAGGTAAACGAAAAAAGAAACAGATCTCTCTTTAGAAGTGCCACAAATGTTTCTAGCAAGGGGCAAGAATTTTGTTCTAGTTGCATAAGTAACATGAGGCAAAAAGAAAATCAAAAAAAAAATCAAAGATGCCAAAATGATTGACAGCCCTGACAAAGCGCAAACCTACAACAAAACAAAACCGAAAACCAAAAAGAGCACCACGATTTCAGGACCATGTCCTTGTTGTGATATTCACTTTACACACACACGAATACAGTTGCATTTTTTGGTGGAACTGAAATCGAAATTGAAAATGTTCATGAAAATGGCAACTGCCTTCGCATGAAATTTGATAAATGACCAAAAAAAAATGTAGAGAAAAAAAATGACAGACATTCAACGAAAGCAAACGAAAAACCATGACTCGCCAAAGTCCAAGGACCCTTTTCAAAACAAAAATAATAACCGAAATAACCGAAAAAAAAACTGCATAACTCCATTTTCGTCAAATTAGTGCATGGTTGGTGTGTGTTTGTGTGTGCCTAACAAATTTAACCAAACCGAAATTTGCATTTCTCACAGCGCTCAGCATCAAAAAAAAAAAACCAAGCAGAGATTGAGAGTGAAAAAAAAAGGTTCAACTTTTTTATGTTATTGTCCGCCAAAAAAAAGAATGAAAAAAAAGGAGTAAAAAAGGAAGAATACGTTGTCTGCATGCAGTTCGCTAAACCAAAAGGTCCTGTTCATGCTAACGACGAGTCCTCAGATCCTTTACTCTCACACACACACACACACACACAGGCTCAGTGTCACTCCGTTTCAGTCGCAGTCGCAGTCAAAGTCGAAGAAGTCTCTTGTCTGCAGTTGCAATAACCCGATCGACCCAAAAAAAAAAAAGAACGACCCAAGTATCCACGAAAAAGAAGAAAAAAAACAACAGACACACACACGGAATTTCTCAGACATTGCGGCGCCCTCAAGTAATTTGACAGTGAAAAAATTTAATTAATGCAACGCAGAGTTTTTTTTTTTCCTGGTTTTTTTTTAGGAATGAAAGAAAAAAAAACTTGTTACGCAGCATGTCAAGACGGCGAATGACATTTGCAATAATGATTTAGAGAGAGAGAAAGAAAGAGAGAGATAGAGAAAGAGTGAGAGAGAGAGAGGAGAAAAAGGACTTGAAATTAGGCTTAATGGGTCCCAAGCTAAATGATTTAGTTTTCAAAAAGTCGAACAAACTTTTTCCCAGGATCCTTAAAAAAAACAAGACGATTCTTTTACTTTAAATTCTTTTCTTTTTTTTTAATGAGTAACTAAGGCCAGTTTAACCTAGTCTTTTACTAGTGATTAGAGTAGTAAAGTCCTTGGAGGATCTTTGGGGGAAGGCAAATTTCAAAAATTTGTATTAAAATTAAAATTTTATCTCCGAAACTGATAAATTTTCTCTACCAAAACGATAAGCTATGTATATTCGCTACGGAGTATCCTACACTAATCACTGTTACTAGCAGGAAAAATCCCAATCGAACTCAACTTAATCACACAATTCAAGGGAACATCTATTAGTCGAGCAATTTCTGTCAGAAGAAACTTAAGAACTTATTGTTAGATCTTACGTCAATGTTCTTCGCCCATATAATACGACATTTTATCAAGTTTTTCAATTTTTATCTAATTTAATTATGAATATAGCTTATTATAGATATTTGTTAAGCTAATTTAGTTTGATCTCACAATCGCAAAAGAGAAAAGTCAGTTAATTCTAACTAAATTTATGTTTCAGGCCAAATGTTTTATGTGAAATCCATATGATATAGTCAACCGATTTTTTTGAAATTTGGCTGAGATATTGTTAAGGGTTTTAAAATTAGATGTACTGTAGTTTTATAACAACAGTTTGAAAACTAACAAAGTTATTCTAAAGCCAAAGACCAAACTTGCTATGGCTCTTCCAACTGGACACAATTTATAATTGTGTAAGATTTTTTTTTTTTTAAATAATACTTATGATAATAATAATTGTGTAACAATTTCTTGAAAACTTAAAAATAAACAAAGTTATTAATCAAATTGAATGTTTTTGAAGTATATTTTTTATAGAAAGTCAATGATATAGTCATATGATCTGACTAAATATAACATACTTTCAATATATATAAAATTTTAGCACTGTTTAACTTGATCTAGACGAAGAGGCAGACTAACTGGCTTATCTAAGTGAGTTGATCAGAAATAGATATAGTTTTTATGATGAAAAACATTTCCTTTTTTCGTTCTAAATTCAATACCCAAAATTATGATACCCTTTTTGGTAGGATACAAAAAGATTAGCCACTTAATCTTTTTTTTTTTTGATGAAAGAGAAAGACTTTTAAATTAACAAGGAATAACTTCAAAAACAGCAACTAGATATGGAATTAGTTATATATATATATATATATACAAAACGATCACGAATTTTAGTCACTTTCTCTCTCTGTCTGTTTATTATGATTACCTACCACAGAGTTACCAGGAGGGGGAAGCCATTTGCTTAGATCCCTTCTTTCTCCCTCACAGTTTCTAATGTCTTTTGATATATATAACAATGGATCATATTTTTCACTCAGCTTAAGTGAAATTGGCCAACAATTTTCTTGACCATTGGCTAAGACAATGCAACAGAAGCAGCAGCAGCAGCAGCAGCCGATTGTCCCTTTTTCAAGATATTTTTTTTTTTTCTTGGGGAAAATATGGAAAATTTCATGGCAAATTTGCAAAGCGTAACCAGTTTCAGTTTCATTTGTCCATTTTACCAGCTGCATTTGCTCTGATTTAAGATGCATTCGGCATCTTCTTTAATTTTTCCCAATTTTTTCCCAATTTTTGGATTCGTTACAATCGATCAAGCTTTTTGACATCAACTGATGTCCCGATGTAGTCCTTGCTCCTTCGTGTCACTGTCGCTTCTCCTTTTATGTATGATGTTTGCATAGTTACCACATGACAAAAAAAATGAAATCATTTTCGTCAACAGCCTCTGGAAATGAAGTAATTTCATGTAAATTACGAGACAAGCAATCTATTTACCAAATGATTAAACGAGCTATAAAAAAATCTATACAAAAAAAAGAAAAAAAAACCGAAATTGAGGAAAAAAAATTGAACCCAAGAAAATGAAGAAAAAATTCTTGTGGGTATAGTAAATTGCAAAATCTCATTAATCTTTGAGGTAGATTAGAATGCGGCGATATGCAAAGCACATATATATATGGACCCTTGTTGAGGGGTCGAACAGACAGACAGACAGACAGACAGAGAGAAGGACGAAGAGATAGCAGATCGGGTCGCACGATCAATGCCATCAAATAAATTTCCCTTTGATTTGCCATTAAAATTTTGAGTGTGAGTTGTGTGTGTGTGTGTGTGTGCGTGTGCGTGTGTTGTGGTCAGTTTGAAAATTCACGCTCTGTTGGCCAGAGGAAAGAAGATCACCCTCTGTCTTATATATATATAGTTTATGACATTACTTTTTGGGTATGATAAGTTCATTAAAAACTGATTTGCACAGAGAGAGCGAAAGATCGTTTCGTGGGAATTCATTGTGCAACATTTTTAGCATGAGCCACTACTACCCGATTTAGAGTGAAGTACAGTTTGCAGTCAAGATTAATGATGTCTAAAGGGACGCCTGTCGAAAAGGTGTTGCAAGCTGCAGTTACATACGTACATATAGAAATTGTTCGTGCCACAAAAACCACATCCACATCTCATGATGCGTTCACAATTTACTAACAAACTTGTCACGCAATGCCAAACTGGCCACATTCACTCTACTCAATGGCAATATTTATTCATTAATCATTTCCGATCAATCCGTCAGACTCAGACAGTCTCTCCGCCTGTACGCCTGTCCGCCTGTCCGTCTGTCTGACTGTCTGACTGTTTGTTTGTGGTGTGGGTTCTCTTGCCGATTCAGATTAATGTGGTTTGCCATGTGTGTGTCTGTGTGTGTGTGGATAGTTGACCAGGTCCATAGGACAACTCGACATTATAATTAGTGCTCGTTGACAGTTTGGCCAGAGACTCCTTTGGCCCGAGTGGACAGGGATCACTCTGAAAGCACTCAATTTGAATGATTATGCTAGGCAAATGGCATTGGCAGTTGGTCCTAGTTCTATTGGGATCAACTTGAGGTTGCCTAATTACATACAACGGAAGTGCTTGAAGTTGTTGTTGTTGTAGGTGTCTAGGATCATAGATCACAGAAAAAAAAACAAAGATTGATTGCCATGATAGATCGTGATCTCAGAAATTAACCCAGAACAAAAATTATCCATTAACATAAACAAACAAAGGGAAAAGCAAAAACGTAACAACATTATCCTTTCATTTTGTCATCTCTGAAATGCACAAACAATGTCCTTGCATACTCATTAGAAAGACAACGTCTTGAATGATGGTTCAAGTAAATTGAATGTATTTCAATCAATTGAAAATTCAGATCAGAATTATCAAAACTCCACAATTTGCTTAAGCATGAATTCCATTTGAAATATTTTTGTAGGCACTACAAGATTTTAAACAAATTTATGATATTTTTATACCCTTGCAAAAAGGGTATATTAATTTTGGTCAAAAGTGTGCAACGCATAGAAGGAAGCATCTCCGACCATAAAAAGTATATATATTCTTGATCAGCACGACGAGACGAGTTCAAATAGCCATGTCCGCCCGTCCGTCCGTCTGGATCAACGGAAACTTCTCCTAGACCGTAAGAGCTACAGAGCTGAAAGCCATGTAGGCTTGTATATACTGCAGGCGTTGTATAACTTGGATTCAGCCGGATCGGATAACTATATCATATAGCTCCCATACAAACGGCAAAGTCACGAACAGTGACTTTTCACAATAACTTCGGTATTTTCTGAGCTATGATCATGAAATTAAATATTGTTAGTTAATATCGGAGTTAATTACACATATAAACGACTATGCCAAATTTGATCAAGATCGGGTGACTATATCATATAGCTCCCATAGGAACGATTGGTGGAAAACAGTGACTTTGATCAATATCTTCGTTATTTCCTATTCTAAGATTGTAGGCCGTTCTTTCGCAAATATTAGCCTCTTTAGATAAAACGTTTTTCCACTTTGATGGCTATAGGTAAGGAAAGAGTTCCCAAAAAATGTTGCAAGGGTATACAAACTTTGACGCGGTCTAAGTTAGCCCCGGCCCTCTGGTTTTTCTCTGAGACTGGTTAAATTTCGATATTTGAGAACCATTTTCCTACCTTAGCCGATTTCTTCCACTAGAGATCCGCCCCTGCAGATGGCACTAATTGATAGATCTAAAAATAAGTATGTACATAGTTCCATTAGATTATTTTGGATTGGATTGGGTCTATATTGGGCTAGGATTTGAAAACTTTGAAACATAAACGAGGGCGGTCCAATAAGTAAGTACTTAGTCTACAGAAAAACGAAATTTAATTTCCTTTTAGATCAACAGAAGAATACGCTTTTTCGAGGTCTTCAAAAAACACCTCCTTGAAGGCCATGATTTCCTTATTGAACTCAAATTTGTGTCAATACGATGATAGATTTTTTCACTGTTGAAAAGAAAAAGGATTAGCACAAAGCTAAATCGGCGGAATACGATGAATTAGATAGTGATTCGTATTGTGAACTGACTAAATTGAGGATTGCTATGGTAAATGACCATTTTGATCATCTCCAAATGGTGTATAAAATCTCTTAATTTCCATTTTCCTTTAGCCAAGATAATGATAGTTTAATTTAACTGATATAGACAGATGATCATTAATCTGTCTGTTAATCTGACCTAGGTCGAAGGAAATCTGCCACTGAAGCTAGATCATTGAGAAACCAAAAGACTTCCCGCTGATATTAAGCAAGGATCACAAGATTTGCCTTATCATCATCTTTGGTGAGGAAGTCACTTCTCCCTTCGTCTTGGGCCGTTTAAACTTCGACCCCCAGTCGTTTGGCTTGACCAAAAAAATAGGTTTGTTGGTTTTTTTATGACCCACAAAAAAGGAAAAACAAACGGCTAGACAAACATTTTTTATGACATTTTTACCCACTTTTTTGTGGACATTTCGACGCGGTCAACTTAAGTAAATGCAAGCGTTTTAAATGCATAATAATAGTAGGCAAAGAATTCACAGTGGATGAACTGAAGGTCTGTCTCTCCCTCTCCCTCTCTCTCTCTCTCTCTCTCTGTGTCTCTGGGCATTCAATGGAAATTAATGTGAAATTGAAAATCCCCGAATGCAAAATACGTTTTCACGTATGAAAAGAAAATGAAAATGGCAAATAGATGAAATGCGAAATGAGGCGCAACTCATAAACTAGCTGACAAACATTGTTTTGATGACACTCAGGGGCAGTTGTCCCCGTTGTATCCTGTCCCGTCTCGAAATCCATAGCCGAATCCTCTAGGTTTGCCCACCCCACAGAGAGACGAGAGTTGCATAGTTTCATGAGATATTCAGTATTTAAATTTTCGCAAGCCGTGTGACGAATCCTGGACGGATTCGTTGCACTTAATTGGCCTGGCTGGGCCCTGGCCCTGGCAAATCAAGAGGGAGACAACGAGTGATAGGAGAAAGTAGTTGAAATTTATGCGCCATAAATGTCAATCCACATCGATATGATCATGAATATACGAGTATCAGTATCAGTATCAGTATGAGGAATTGTATCCTACCTAACCTATACATATATACATAATATTCTAATCATAGCCAATCTGAGCCACCAAATTATCTGCCCAGCAGGATATGTTGTTAAAGGATTATTATTTAGCTATTCTCAGGTGCTAAATAGTTGACGCTGTTGGAGACTTTTGACAACAAATTGGAAGTGTAAAGATTTTGTTTTAGATTTAGTAAATCTTTATACAATTCTTGATTATACCATAAATATTTCCTACAACTAATTTTCTATAAGTCCAGATACTTTCCTATTCAAAAAAAAAAAACTTGATAAAGTCCTCTCTTTCCTTTATCTAAAATATTGAATTTCTAATTAAAAACTATCTAAAAGAAACTGAAAATTCTTGGCTAGTGGTTGAATTTGGCTGAGTCTAAGATATAAACATATACATATGGTAGAACGTTTATAAAAAGTAACTGTATATTAAGTAAGTATACACATTAAACGCCACATTTTAAAGATTTATAGATTGTCTATCTGGTTGACTTGAATTGTAGAGACTTATTGATTATATCTATTTGGTTTAATCAGAGTATTTGTCGAATTCAAATACTTGACCTTCTTTCTTGACCAAGTTGATAAAGACTTAGTGACTCTAAATGCTGTCTATTGTATATCCCAAGTCCATGATTAATCAATGCAATTTAGAGTTTTGCTCAAATTTATGACTATTTTAAACTACAGAGAGAACTTCAGCAATGAATCTAGAAAAGAATTCAAATATCATATACAGTTGAATCCGGTTATAACGACGCTCAAGGGACAGACGATTTTCGTCCATATATCCGGAAGACGTATTAACCGGAGGCCCTTTCATATAAGTTTGTATTGGTACCCACCAATCACTCATTGAACTTTAGTCGCTGTATCCGGATGTATCCGCTGTAAGCGGAGTCGTTATAACCGGATTCTACTGTAGTAATATTTGTAAATTTGCAAACAATTTGAATCCGCATATAATAGAAACTGAATTTCTAGACTAAAAATATCAAAGAAGCTAACATCGGCTATGCCGAAGTTTATATACCCTTGCAATCCTTGGTAATAATAATTTTACATGTTCAAAATTTGTTTTCTGCAACTCAATTATTTATTACAATCACATATGTAAATTTCATAGCATACTCCGATTTTTATGAAAATGTTTCTTCTAGTTCTTCGTGAGCTAAATGATATAGTAGTCCGATCCTGATGGTTTTCATACTTTTGTATGAAGTTTTTTTTCGGGTAATAAAAAACCCCGAAAAAAAATTTCAGCCCGATAGCTCTTAAGACGGCTGAGTAAAACGCATTCGCACAGACGGACGGACAGACGGACATGGCTATATCAACTCAGCTTCTCATGCTGATCAAGAATATATATACTTTATGGGGTCGGAAACGTCTCCTTCTGTGCGTTACAAACATCTGACCAATTTTATAATACCCTCTGCAAGGGTATAATAAAAATTCGTTAAATGTTTCAAAGTTGATATTATTTCTACAATTTCTGGACAGGGGGCGATGGTTTCCACAATAGGAAAATGAAGTGACTGAGGAAAAATTGTTAGAAAACTTTGGAAACTTTTTGAGAGCATCTTTGAATCATTTATGGCTCAATTAAAAGTAGTGTAAAAAACAAACACTACTGAAAGTATGCTAAATACGATCAACTTACTAAACTGAACTCTATTAAACAATTACAATACATAGATAAATGTTTAACTCTTATCTTGCAGTGTTAGATGATAGTTTTAGAATCTAATCCAAAGGGGCCCAAATTTCCCCCTCATGGACACATCCCAAAATATTGATATTTCGAATAATTTTTCACTTTTTTCGACTGTCTTTAGGCGCAACTACTGAATCTTTAAAAATCCTTCGATAGATTCTCAAACTCACAAAATGCTCCCCTTTAAATGTTATTCAATTTTCGAACCCAAATATATTATAATATTTTCAAGATCCATTTATAATTAATATTAACATAATATGCTATTAGTTTTAAGTTAAATCTGCAAAGATATGGTATATGAAAACTTACAATATTTTATCTTGTATATTTTGTGTGAAATATTTAAAAAAGTCTTGTTGATCGGAGATATTTTCGGGCGTGTCAGTTGGCTCGTTCCGAAGATCGTAATCTCAAGTGTTGCCCAGTTGGTGGCAATATTTTGGTGGAAGAGTTCAGTTTGGTGTTTTACTTCTGGTTTTCTTAGGCGCTGACAGTTGACGCTGCTTGAAATTTATGCCTTTAACTGGTTGGTTGGCTGGCTGGTTGGCTGGCTAGTTGTTTAGGATGTAACTCATCCACAATTGCCTTCTTGCTAGGCCATTTGGCCATATGTCGCAGCCTTGTCTTTGGTTCCGCTTGTTGAAGTTTCTATTCATTTGAAATTCATTTTACATAAATTTCATTGCTGGCTGCGTTTAAGAAGAATAATGGAAAAACTCTTAAAGAGAAAGAAAAAAACGCTTAACGGCAAACGTTCGCGTACTCGCGTAATTTTTCCAAAAGAATGCCCAATTGTCGCTCCAGAGTGCGGTCAATTGTCCGGGTGACATATGCTGACCGAGAGCAAAGTTAAATTTGTGCCACTGCGCGAATTACTCGACCTAAAGTGAAACGGCCGCCCGCGCGCCGCGTTGCCCCTACACCCGCGGCACGTGGCCCGTGCCAAGGTGCTCTATGCAAATGCAAATTAGGCCGAAGGGTGCGACAATAACTGTAATTAAACGCAACCATTGTTGCGGTCGGTCATTCCATCACTCCACCCATATGAACATATGTATGTAGTATAGTACCTTTATTACCATTTACTCTTAGTTGTTATATGTGCCAGCATGCCCCTCACCCCCATCAGTGGTCACGTGCTGGACGTTTGTTTTGTTGAATGCCTCTGCCCCTGCCACTGCCCATACCCACACACACACACACACACAAAAGATTCAAATTGTAACGCGTACAAGGCAACGTTTTAGATTAGCGCCGATAGAGGCACCAACAGAAAAAAAAACACAAAACCCGGTCAGATGTAAGTGCGTTAGTCAAATAGAATAGAAACCAATGGGCGTTGACTGTCCACTCAATGCAATTAGTTTGGTTTTTGTGTCTGGAGTGGGGGATAAACGGCAATTGGAAATCGACCAACCTAGCAGCTGTGCCTCGACATGATCTATGAGTTCGACTCGAGATTAGAGATATCGGTTACTAGAGATAAGCTAAATCCTCCTCAAATAAGGTAAGCTACGTTTAGGAAAGATGTTTCCAAGAGGCCCAAATTGACTGAAAAATATGGGTTAAGTAGAAGAGTTTAATCACAGAGAAAAGAGGAAGAAACTCTTTTAAATACCGGTCAGGTCTTCAAGTTATCAGTTTGAAATAGCAAAAAATATTTAAACAACTTATTGAACAATTCATTGGCCAATGCATTGATTAAGTTTCACGACATATTCTGCTGATTCCGGTCAGCTCTTCAAGTAATCAGTTTTTAAGCTCTTACTGATCAATACATTAGTCAATGCATTGATTAATTCATTTGTCAATGCATTGATCAATTTATTGGTCAATGCATGGATTACGTTTCACGACATATTCTGCTAATTCCGGTCAGCACTTCAAGGAATCATTCTTAAGCTCTTACTGATCAATACATTAGTCAATGCATTGATTAATTCATTGGTCAATGCATTGATTACGTTTCAAGATATATTCTGCTAATTTCGGTCAGCTCTTCAAGTAATTAGTAAGTAATACATTAGTCAATGCATTGATTAATTCATTTGTCAATGCATTGATCAATTTATTGGTCAATGCATGGATTACGTTTCACGACATATTCTGCTAATTCCGGTCAGCACTTCAAGGAATCATTCTTAAGCTCTTACTGATCAATACATTAGTCAATGCATTGATTAATTCATTGGTCAATGCATTGATTACGTTTCAAGATATATTCTGCTAATTTCGGTCAGCTCTTCAAGTAATTAGTTTTATACTCTTACTGATCGATCAATTAATCAATGCATTGATTAATCCATTGTTCAATGCATTAACTAACACATTAATTGATCAAGCAAAGGGTTTTCTTGAAGTATCTCAAAATTTTAAATGAAACCACGTTTAGCACTTAAGTTGAGAATTTTTCATCAACAACTTGTATCCTGTCAAAATCCTGACAAAATGCTATGGTTATGGTTTATATAATTCCTTAATACCAATGGGAGTTGCCCACCCACCTTTCAAAAAATACCTAATTAGAATGATTAGGATGAGATCTGTTCCTTTTCCCAGCTGTCGTTCCCAATGATCTATATGCATTGACAGAGTAAAAATGATCTCAGGCCCAGCTCTTACATAGGGTTTTTCTCCTTTTTCCTTTTTTTTTGGCATTTTATCAACGCTTCATTTGGCATATTCAATTTGCACTTTCTTTTGTCTTGTAACCAGAATGAAAAATCCAAAAATGGTTTGTTTGTCTTGTCGAAAGAACGAAGAAAGGAAAAACAAACCCTAAAAAAAAAAAAACAAAAAAACTGCGAGTCAGAAAATGAAAATTCAATGAAAATCGCCAAGTTTAGCAAGGGGTTTGCTGTGGTTTTTGCACATTTTCTTTTGTCTTCTGGTGGTAAGAAAAATGGTTTTTGTTCCACCGTATTGTGTGTGTGTTTTTTATGTGCGGCTTTTCAACAGTTTTTTTGTTGTTTTTTTTTGTTTTTGGTGGGCTTCTTTAGTCATTTTTCAGTTGGTTTTCACCCAATTTTTAGGGGTTTTCTTTTTTGGGTGCTGAGCTCATTAGCGACCGAGCATCGGAGCGCCGTTTAATTTGTCATGGTGGCTAAATCAATCCAATTGATTATTGTCTACATTTGGGAATACTTTTCTTTACTGCTCATTAGTGGCAAACAATTGACAGCTTGGCCAATCAACGATAAATGAATGAAAATATAAAACGACTAAAACGAAAAAAAAAAAAAAGATTGAAAAAAACTGCAAATTTTATACCTAAAATGGTTGTGTCCATAGTTCTAATCCTTTGGCTAATAGTAAACCTTGTCAAGTTGAACGCATCACGTGCAAGCAATTAAAAAATATGAATACCAAAAGAAAAAAGGGAAAAAATGTAAAACTTGAAATGGAACAAAAAAAAACTGAGCTGGAAACAAAAATAAACAGGCAAATGGAAATTAGCCGTAGGGCAATGATGACGACGAGTTAAGTGCCCTGCGCCGCTTTTAATAGCACATAAATTAACATAAACGAATCGGTGGCTTTTGTTTTGCCAATGACATTGCGCGAGTCGCATGTAAATACTCACTCACACACACACACACACACGAATTGAGTCTGAGTGTTAGAGAGGGGTGGGACCAACAACTAGAGGAACCCTATGTATGCATGTGCCGTGTGCCCGAGTTCGAAAGTGCCGTGCACCCCAGCACCCACTGCGGTTTTTGTTTGCCCATCAGATTGTAGATAAAAATCTGCATTAGCCGGCGGCGGCAAGTCCTGTGTCCTTCTCACATTGCAACGAATTATCGTCCTGTATAGGGAAAACATTCAGCTTAGTGCGCGGAAAGCTGGAAGTTAAGTAACCCCCTCACCCCTACCATGATACAGGCGAAAAAAAGCGAACGAAAGCGGGGCGCATGCGTGCAGTCATCATCATCAAAAAGACACTATAAGTACAGTGGATCGGAACTATGCCAAACTATAGAGGGTTAATTGTATATCCGGTTCATACTGTGCTTTAAATTTCCCTTAACACATGAAGTTTCATTTGTATTTGGTGCTTTGATATTTGTAGCTATGTACGACCACTGTGCCAATGCAGAAACGCTTACACTCCCATGCACAGAGAGCGATAGAGAGAGAGAGAGAGACTCTGAGCGAGACCCATGTGCATAAGTCGAATACAAAAGCAAACGCTTTAGCTTCATTAGGCGATTAACGGTGAACAGAGCGAGGAAGAGCAAGCGAACGCACATCCCCCGCGTTTCGTTTTGATTTCGTAAGCGAATTCGAATGCAATCGCTGCCGCTGCCACTGCCACTGCTGCTGCTCATTTAATATCCAGACACAGGGCACAGCAGTAAGTCAAGTGCGAATTGTGTCAATTAGAGAGACAAGAGAACAAAAAAGGAGAGAGAGAGAGAGGCGAAATCAAAAGCACTGGTGGGCCGTTAAAATTTTCTGAAGCCCAACACCGCCCAACACTTTCACCCCCTTTCTAAGCTGCCACACCCAAAAAAAAAAAAAAAAAAAACCCACACCACTCTTGGTCTACATGTCAAAATGACAAAGTGACAGGCAAATGTCAGCGATTTACAAAACGTTTAAGCTTCGACATGGCCCGCTTGTCCACTTCACTGAGCCCAGACACAATAGCAAATGAAACAGACGTGAGAGAGAGTGAGAGTGAAATAGAGAGAGAGAGAGGTTGATGGAAGGCTTTTCTTACCCCACTCCACTCCACTTCACTCCACCACATGGTGGACTATTTGTTTTTCATAAGGCAAAAAAATGTAAATTTTCACCCAAAAACGAAAAAAAAAAAAAGAACTCAACCAACTCAAAGGACGAACGGCACGCGTGTAATCGCCCGGAAGCATTTTTTATTGTTCGACGCATGCGCAACCTACCCCTTGTAAAAAAAAAGAAACGGAAGAAAAACCCAACCAATGTGCACTATTGTAACATTACATACATTGGAGGGCTGACTGCCACCCCACACCCCACCCAAAAACACAGGGTGAACTGCAGCCAAAGTCAAAGTTTGCATAAAAATGTGCATTTCATGGACTCGACATAAAGAAAGGAAAAAAAATTTGCATGACCTGCGGCAACAGTAACAGAAGGCACGTGACCAGGGATGGGACAAGGGACCAACTGTCATTGAAAATACTGCCAACTCACTGCCAACTGCCCACTCATCATCATCATCATCCATGTCCATTTTCATGTCTGTGCTGCACTTTGACTTTGACACTCTTCAGTATACTCTCCCAAGTGGCCACTTCATCACAACCTTTTTTGCCACATCGAAATCATCATCATCAGCAGCAGCAGCAGCAGCAGCCTCATCCGATAGATGATGGCATTAGTTCGTCACTCAGTCAGTCAGTCAGTCAATTCAGGACTCTGCCCTAAGCTAAGCTAATTAGCAAAAAAAAAGAGATGGAAAAATTTGCAAACCGCCAGCGGCAGCTCAGCGGTGCATACCCCGTTATAATGCACCACCAAAGTGCAACATCAAATCTCAAAGAGATGCAACAACCCTTTTTATTTTTTTTTTTTTTTGTTGCGCTTTGGAAAATTTGTTTATCATTAACAGATTTTCGGTATGAAAGTGAAAATGAATTATAATTATGCTCTCTCATATGGCTTGGTCTATATGGAGAATTCACCCCTTGTTGTCGCACATTGCGGGGGGATTTAAATATTAATGGTTACTGCCATAGAATGTTGCCACATTCTTTTTTTTGATCTGGCTGCCACACGCGGTGACTATAAGGATGAGGATTTCAATTTGGATGCCCATTGTTTGCATAATATTTGACAATTATTTTGGGAACACACTCACTGACAGCACGAAAGGAAGGACAACTAGATGAGACTGAGACTAGAGAACTAGAGAGACTAGGCCCTCTAAGCCGGCTTAGCAACAGCAACAGCATCAGCAGGGGCATCGGGCATCATTCTATTCGAATTCTATACCATCCATCTTGAAGGAAGAGGGCGGGGGGCCCAAACCACAATTTGCTTCGATTTCTTTCGTGTTTTGTCCGTTGCAATTGCAGCTTGCAGCGAAAGTTTTTACGCCCGCAGGGTATCACACAGAATAAAATTAGTGCAAATCGCAGGAAAAGGCAAGAGGCAAGAGCCAAAGAGGCAAAGAGGCGGATTCCTTATTTTGGTTTTGCCCGCGGCATGTTTGTCAATCTCAATCAAAAGGTGTGTGTTCTTCTATCCCTTCTACTCCCTTAACTGCAGCCAAGATCGCAAATTGTGGCAGTGCCAGTGGCCGTGGCCGTGGCAGTGGCAAGGACAGCATCTGGCATTTGGCCCTTCGGGCAAAGACATCCTTTCAGTTCAGTTTCTGCGAGTAGCAGCAGTCACTTCCTTTGCGGCCAGCTGTTGATTACCTTTGATTGAAAGGACCTTGGTATTCTGGGGTTTTTTTTTTAATGCAAACAAACAATAATTTGCATAAATTTTCGCATTTCGCGAAAGCAAATTTCATCTTATTAAGGCAATTGATAAGCTGACACGAAAATCGATCAGACACACGTTCAAGAATTATAATTTTTGGAATGCCAATTGAAATATGAGATTTGAGGTTTCTGAAATCAAAAGGTTTTGCCTTACCCTATAAAGTTGACCCTATTCTAAAAAGCAACTATGAGTAGTCAAGTGTAAAACAAGATCTAGTCACTTTATTTATCATAATTTAATACGAAATTCTTTGAAATATTTTCAAAGTTGCCCTACAAATGTTCTGCAATCGTTTAAATTTAGAGACTTCTTAAATATATATATCACATTCCTTCTGATAACGATTTTATTTAAGTCCGTATATATAGATTAGTTAATTTGTGTATTTTTAGGTTAAAATTAAAAACCACAGGTTCAGAGCTAAATTCGGCTGTGCCCGTTATGATGTAGTTACCCGATCCTAACGAAATTTGGCACAGTCATTAACCTCTATTTAGATGTAACAAATATTAATTTTCATAACAATCGCTTGAAAAACAACAAAGCTATTGCTAACATTTAATTTTTTCCACCGATCTTTATGATATAGAAGATCAATCCGACTGCTTACATCCATAGTTTCACCGCTATAGCCCTAGGAGGAGTTCAATTGTCATTAAAGGAGCAAAAATCCTCTAAAACTTTCTCAATATACGATCGCACAGTGGTTTAGAATTGCATTAAAATTGTCAATTTTTGGGATTTACTATTTTTTCCCGAGAGACTGGATATAAACGATATGAATAGAAAATTTTCAATCAATATCTAAAGCGTTTTAAAATTGTTTGGTTGAGTTTTCATGCATGAATTCAGTTTTAAACTATATCTATAATTTTCCCCATTGATTGATTTACAGCCGATGTTTCCAATAAAAAACAAACCGATAACAGAGCGATATTAAATGGAAAGAGGAAAATTGTCTTAACCCATCGCTCTGTCACCTGTGACGATCCTACGATCTATAAGCAGCAGCAGCAGCAGGATGAGGAGCAGCATGAGGAGCAAGGCCAAGACATTTGTTTCTAAGTTTTATCACATTTACAAGCAATTAATTAAAAATATTTTCCCCCTTTTATGCGTTTTGTTCGTTTTTATCGATTAACCAAGTGACACACCGTTGAGAACAGGGCGGAACCGAAAGGCGGAAGTATATTGAGAAAATTTGAATTTGAATTTCCACCAAAAAGAGAGAAGGAAGGAAACAAATAGAGAAGCCAAGAAAGGGGTAAGAACAAGAAGTTTAGGTAAGTCCGGGCCTAGGGTAAGGTGTAGAAGAGAAGGGGTATTAAGGTGCTGGAACTGGTGGAAGAGGTGTGCCCATGTCGGGGGCATTAGAAAATTACTTTAACGATGCGGGTGAGCATCTGTGTCAGTCGGACAGAGAGACAGACAGACAGACAGACAGACAGAGAGACAGTGCAACCTGCAGGCATAGACATCCGACGTTGTCATCGAACAGGAACTGTTTGCCGGGAAAATGCTCAAAGACCCAAATATAATAAAAATAATTCAATTATCGCTCGCTCATCCGTTCAACAAATGCTCTGAATGGGCTACAAATGAGAGCCAAGCCCACAAGATTCCCATGCGCTTGTGTGTGTGTGTGTGTGTATGTGTTTGTCTGTGTGACGATGACAGGTTAGGAACCGCGTCCTGCTTTCACAGACAGAGTATGGCAACCTGTTTGCCCAATGGATTAAGCGGGTAGCTGTGGGTTTTCCACGGAAGCCGGACTGCATCGGCACTCAAATCGAATTACATTATCTTCTATCTCTGAGGGCGTCAAAGTGTTAACAAGTGTTCCGTCCGTCCGTCCTGTCAGTCAGGGTCCTTCTCCTCGTCCTGTCGCACGAGCCACTAAGCCAAAACATACACACAGCAATACGATGAAGGTTCTCTCGAGGCGTATGTCAAATAATGTGCAACGATGCCGGCTGCAGATGCCGCAAAAACTCTGCGGGGGCGTGCTACAGGGTAACCTACCTCCAAGGATGTGCCCTTTATATCCAGACTGAAACTCCTGTGTGTGTGTGTGTGTGCGTGTGTACCTGCTGCTGCTTAGATCGGAGAGCAAAGCAAATCAGTTGGCTCGAGCCAACAAATGAATCGTATGGCAAATGCAGTTGGCAATGTTGTTTCAATGGCTTAACTACTTTGGGCCTTCTGCATTGATGTTTCAGCTTAAGAATCAAAGAGGTAGAATGTCTTCTCTTATCTCTCTAAACTCACAGAGTTATAATGTTGTCTTATCTCGAATGATCGATGTGATCAATCTTAGCGACAGTCACTCTAACTAAGCATTGACTTTTGGTCTTTGATCTTAAGTCAATTCCCATTTATGTCTATATATCAGTCAAATCTGTCTATATAAGTCGAAGTGATTGTCCCTTTATATAGGCTTTTAAAAATCTCCAAATCTCTCTACGAAATGGAATGAAAAGTATAGAACTTTTTACTTTCCACTACAACGTAAGATCAGAACGATCAAACTAATCTTGAGGTCCTTGGTATCCTTGTACAATATTTCGTCTATATAGGCAACCTATATAGAGGATACCAGGATACCAAGGACCTCAAGATTAGTTTGATTGAATATTTATGCCCATATTAATGTCTATATTAGTTTAGTTTTTCCATTTTAATTCATTTCTAAAAGTTTTCAGGTAAAATAAAAAACATTTTCTTTCTTTTTTTTTTGATTTTACTGCAATTTGATTTCGTTTTTTTTTTTTTCGTTAACTTAGCAAAGAATATTAAATTAATCTGTATTACTTAATTTAAAAAAAAATTGAAATATTAAAATATTTAAAAAATAAATAATAGAAAAAAAATTCTTTGATTTACAAATACAAAAACTACATAACAGCAGCAGTCGAAAAAAAAGGAAATAAATATACATATAGAAAAACTAAAGCCTAAAAATATGTACAAAAGGAATATAGAGAATATTCCAAAGAAGAGAAAAAAAATAGAGATATATAAATAAATATATATATTAGATAAACTTAAGAACTAGTTAAGCGTCGTAGTTAAGCGTTTTCCCCTCGTTTGTCAGCGTTGCTCCAACTGTGTGTGTGTCTCTCTCTCTCTCTCTCTCTCTCTGTCTGTCTGTCTCACTCTTGCTTTAGACATATATGGAAGAAGGCAAAGCTAGACCAACTTCAAAATAATTACGAGCATCAACTTTATAGCGTTTCAATGGCGATGATTCCATTTGTCCTTGGTCCATCGTCTGTCTATTGTCCCTGCTCCTTTTCAGCTTACGAACTGGTGTCTCTAGGCAAAAAGTATTGTCCACCAGGGATATCTTTGGATTGGGATTGGGCTCGGGTTTCGTCCTAGTTCTCAATTGAGGTGTGGGCAACTGAACCAATATGCTGTGCGGCAACTGATTGGGCAAAGGTGAAGCCGGCTCCGGTGTGGTTGGCAAACATGGGAGCATACCGAAACTCAAATCACTGGCCGGATCATCGCCTGGAGCATAGGATGGTGACAATATGGCCGCGTATTCCGATTCCAATTGCTGTTTGACCAGTGTGCGACGACGAAGATTAAAGGATTTGCGCGGTTTCTTGTGTTTGATTGCGGCATCGGCCTTGCAAGCGGAATCCAAGATGGCATCGATCAGTTTGTCCAATGATTGGTCATCCATTTCTGCGGAAGCTGGCTGCGGAGTGCTAGGCCTATGCTTAGTCCTTGCGGCCACAGCTGGCACCACCACCTCCTTCATGGTGTCAACAAAATCGGGCTCCAGCTTGCGTTTGGTCAGTTGTCGCAATGTGGCCGAACCGTCCATATAGCGCGGTTGCTCCAGAAACGGATCCATGGGCAAGAGACCACGCAGAGCCAAGTTCTGTCCCGTTGGCAATTGGCCGGCGGCATTCGGGGAGTACTCCTCGGCATAATGCGGCAAGGTGGTGGCATAGACATGACGAACACGCTGACGTGGTGACGGCTTAAATGTCTCGGGCGTTATGTTGCGCACGTCCGTCAGGGGGGCCAGCACCAAGGGACTGTTTCGCAATGGCACTGGAGTCGATGTGTAGCCCACATTGGGTAAATTCTCCTTGTTCTCATGACTGTTTGTGGCTATTGTGGCGCGTCGCTGATGGCGCTGACGTCTTTGGCTTGGGCGAACTGGTGTGGCCAGTTCGTTTAATCTCTGGGCCGAGGCCGTCCACTTGAGCATGATGATGATGATGATAGAGGAATGTTGGATCGAAAAAAAATATAAACAACAAAACAGAGCACAACTGTCGTAGTGTCGCTCTGATCTGATCGCTCGACGTTCTCTGACAAACTGAATTGTTTCGGGGTAGCGGTCTACGTTTTATACCCAAACCCCTCTGGCCGTCTAGTCTTAGGGGTTGTTGCGCAAGCGCGCACCCTCAGGACAGCCAAAAGGACACTCGGCATGGCACAGCACTCTCTTCGTGTGCGTTTCTCTCTCTCTCTATCTCTCTGCTCTTTTGCCTCTCTCTTGGCCGTCTAGACTTTCGAGTGCCGTCTAATAGTATTCAACCTTACGACACTTTAAGCTCAGTAGCATTTCCCACACTGTTTCCTTAGTCCACCCTAGATCTCTATCGGCCATCCAGTTCAAAACAGAAACAGGAGGAAATGTCCCTTCGTCCCTCCTAAAAGTCACAAATTTGAATGTCGCTTCTTGCTTCAGCAACAGGCACTTTGACACTTGTTCTCTGTTTGCTCACCAGGCACGTTAATTACCCCAAACTGGACAATGATAACTTCCTGTCCTTGGACCCTTGGCCAACTTGGGTTCATAATAATATCTGATATGTCTCTCTGTGTATATTAATTGCGGCTCTTTAGCAACCGCAATGAATGCTATTTTAATTGAAAATGTTAGCAACTTCCGCAGGAAACTCAAAAAAAAAAAACACTTAAAACACAACTAAGTTGATCCTGTCAACCTATTAAGTTAACCATTAATGACTTGGCGCAGTGTTTGGTAGGAAAATCTATACTATTCTCTAATAAGGGAAATTCGACAAGGATCAAGAAGAAGGCTTCAAAAACGTCCAAAAAATGGCTCAACAATCCATCCATCAATCTTAAAACCTTAATTCTCACTTGATATGATCGTTTTGTTGACGATTCCTTTTTGCTTTAAAGAGGTAAAATCGCATACATTTTCTCTCAATATCAACTATTTATACCCAATTAACTTGGATGTCCTTTTGATTGATATTTTTGATCCCTCATTTTAGCATGATCTTTTGGGCAACAACTAAAATTCATTCTGATGTACTCAATCATATCACACATCACTGATTGACAGCAATGGTCGATCCTGTATTTGTGCCATCTTTAGCATGTACAGTTAGTTAGTTAGAGAGATCATCATTCGTTTCTTTTAATGAGTTCAAAAAATATTGGCATTTTTCTCATAAATCTTATCAATTAACAAATCTTTATATTTCAATCTAAGGACTTTATCATTATCTATACGTTGAAAGGGTTCCTTTTTTTCAACAATATATCACCACTATATTTTATACATATATTTTACCCTTTACTTTCTTTTAATCATTCATTGCTTTTCTGCAACTTTCACCGCAAATTTTTTGTTTGCTTTTCCTTTCTTTTATCCCTGCGAAGACATATCTGTATATAATTTAAAAAGGGGTAAAGGGAGTAAAAGTGGGCTAAGGGTAAGTTAATTGAAACGAAATTTCTCAACTTTTCGGCTATTTTTAGTCGCCTTTCTGCATGCCAAAAAAAAAAAAAAAGAAAAAAAAACAGAGAAGAAGAATGAAAAGGATCGAAAGAAGCGAAATGCATGTAAAAGAAGTACAAAAAAAGGGAAACCGACAAAAAAAGGGTTCTTTGCAAAAAAAAAAAATTGTATTATTTTGCTTGGTTTTTGGTCTTTCTCTCTGTGTCTCTCTCTCATTCTTTCTTTCTTTCTGTCTGTTTGTGCCCGCTGCCAAATGCTTGGATAGGATTTGCGGGGCCGTTGTAAGAAAGGCCCATGGCATGGAAAGGATATTTATTCGCCGATTTCTTATGTTGGTTTTTGTGTGTGCTCTGCTTATTTTGTTGAATTATGGCTGTTTACATAAGCCACACAAAAGGATTAAATGGCCAAAGAGAGCGTAAGCGAGCGAGGACCAAGGAACCAAGAAGAAGTATTTTTCACCGGGACCCTCGGGCCATGTTGATTAATTTGATTTAACGACAAGGATAAGGCATCTTTCATCTTACATTTCTTCAGCTTCATTTTCTTACATTTTTCACTATATTTTTCCTTTCTTTCTTTTTTCTTGTGATATTTTAACTAGGCGTAACCTTGTTAATGGTTTACCTTTTTATGCAAGAAAATTAACATAAGCCGTGATGCCATGATGATAATGATGAAGAGGATCGTTAAGTAAGAGAAAACCACAAAGAAAAACACTCAAAATCAATTTTCATACAATTCTCATTCTTTTTAGCATTTTTTCATTTTTTTCTTTCTTTTTGTGTTTTTTTATTATTTGTAAGCGACGATTTTACGCTTAATTAGGAACACAAAGCAGGACACAGGATAAGGGGACAAATGTGACGATCGTGCTATGTAAATTACCTACATGTGTATGTGTGTGTGTGTGTGTGTGTATTCGTCTGCGAGTGCCAGAGCGAGCGTCATGAAGAGCCACTTGACTTTCACTCTTCACTCTTTGCTCTGTTTGCTTTCTGTTTGAATTCGCATTCAAAAAATTTGCATGCAAATCCTTACACCCCTTTCGTCTCACTCTCTCTTTGCTCCGTTAGCTGATGATTTGCATGCTCAATGGCCTGTGCATAATAAGAAATGCTTTGCCACTTTGGCGCTCTCTCTCACTCTTGCTCACTTCCTCTCTGTTTCGTTTGCGAATATTGGTTTTTTTTTTTTTTTGCATAGCCCTTTTTTTGTTGTTGTGTTCTTTTTGTGTTGTGTTTGTGATTAATGCCTTTCCCTATTACCTACACATTTGCATTGTATGCGATATTTATCGATATTTGATTTGCTGCACGCGAGAGAGTTGGAACTCTTACTCTCACTCTCACTTTTCTACATGTGTTGCGAATGTTTGTCGCGCGGCTTTGTTTGCGTTTTGCATAAGTGACAATGCGGCAATCGAATGTAGTGAAGGGATCGGGCTGGGCGGTGGGGTGGGGTGAGAGTGGATTCTCTTTGCTGTAAGGGAAGGGATATCTAAATACATTTGCTTACATCCTAGTGAGGCCACACTAGGCACTTCATTAAACCAATTGACTGTCACAAATATGCATGTTCTTCGTTTGCAGTTAGAGAGAGCGAGACAGAATGACGTACAAATGTCCGTATATTGTTACAGTTAAAATGATTTATGCTTTACCCTTGGCTAGATTTATACTGGCATCTATTCTGATTATGCTTTATATCCATATCATATAGCATTTATTCATTGTTTTCTCAAATGTAAAACACATTTGCGCTTTTCCAAACTCATTTGTGCATATTATTATTTCTATTTTGGAATTATCTTTAAGTGTTAAAAGTTAATACAGTAGAACCTCGTGTGTCCAAAGTTCCGAAAAACGGAATAACTTTGAGGTTACTTCCTCGGTAGTCTCAGATAAGGGAGAGCGGATTAACTGCAATTGTACTTCATAGTAATGAAAGGATAATCCAAGGTAGTAGTAGTAGTAGAAAAATAAAAATTTTTTCTCAAAATTGTATTCAAAATACAACAAAACTGAATCTGAGGGGACTCTTAAAATGAATCCTTAGTTATAAATACTTATTAGTTTAGTTTTTAGGGACTTTACAAGAATTTGTTATATTGATAGTTTTTCGTTTAAACAAATTTCGTTAAAGAATTTTCTATATATTGTGTGTGATTCAAGTAATTCCTCGTCGTTAATTTATTGAAATTAACTAGAAATTTAAAATTGCAATTAAAAAAAAACAATTCTCAATAAAACTTTAGAAAATTTTCTCTTATTTTGTTTTGCAACTTACTAACAAGTAAATTTGATGGACCCATTTCTAAATAAATCTATTTTCAATTTCAATTACTACTTAAGAAGTTTTTCAACTCCTTGGACTCGCAATCAACTCAGCTTAATTTTGAATCGAAACAACAATTTTAACGCCTACAGAAGCATTTCTGGCCCTAGATGGGGTCCCATAACAACAACAATAATAATAACAATAATAATAATAAGAAGCAGTAGAAGAGAGGAAGAAAAAAAAGGATAAGGATGCGAATCCAAAACCCGACAAATGTCATGTTTATGCTCATAACTTTCAAACTCAAAAGTCGACCAACTGTCAACTGTCAAATACGAGACAATTTTTAAACAAAACGCAATTCTCTGCAAAACTAAGGAAACGGACTGAGTGCGAGAGAGAGAGAAAGAGATATGACCCTGAAAACTGGAACACAACATGCCAAAAATTGCAGCCCGGCGCAAAGGATGCGAATCAAGACAATGGCTAAGGTAATGAAGAGCGCAAACACAGATACAGATACAGATACAAATGCGGATTCCAACTATTCTGATGCACAGCCAGAGATAGACCAAACGAAGGGGTCGGGGGGAGGGGCGGGGGGACAGTGGCACAAGAGACACAACGGGAGATGTCTGAGACGAAATAACCCAACAACAACAAGAAGAGGAAGTAAATTACAACAATGCAACTGTGCAACTAGAGGAAAGGATGCTGCAACCTAACTGACCGAGCGAACGAGCCAGCCAAAGGGGGGAGGGGGAATGGAAAGGTAGAGGTAGCAAAAGGGAATGGCAAAAAAAAAAAAAAAGGAATTGCACAAGACGCGAGCGAACGCGGCAGAAATTATGGCAAATAATTTAGAGCACAAAATTTTTGCTTGTCCCAATACAATTGATAAAAAGGGATTTTCAGATCCTTTCCCTCCTTTGCCACTCACCAAAACATCTCTAACCCTCCTCGGCCATCTTCTATCGGCATTGATCTGTTTTTGCCGTTCTGTTCGTTTGTCATTTGCGCTCTGCCCACAAAAGAAGATGATTTCTCCCATCCTTTCGTGCTTCCTTCCTTCCTTCCATGCAACGATCCTTCCATCCTTCAGCGTGCTTGGCCAATGTGTTTTGGTGCTCGCCTTTGCCCATAAATTTGCAACAATTAAAAATAAAGTTAATTAAAATTTATGTCTGACAGTTCTTTCGTTTTCGTTTTTTCTTTTTTTTTTTTTTGCACACTTTCAAGGACCCATCTAGCCCATAGAGGGACATGTGTAAAAAACATAAGCAACCTACTGAAATAGAAATTGCGAACAATATAACAAAAAAGATTAAACATCCTCGATGATCTTCATCGTCCAGCCCAGTTTAATTGCTGGGTGTGGCCGAAGGATTGAGGATGTGCCGCACTTGAATATGACAAACTGAAGATAATGGATATGTATCCTACAATACCTATAGATATCAAGATGTCTACAAAATAATCATAGTCCACTGAATTTGCAGCGGTTGAACTATATATTTTATTATTTATATTTAAGAATAACTTTGCATTAAGTATCTAAAACTTATTCTATTTTGCTTAACTCTTTTTATGAGGCCTTGAAAACTAATTGATTTTTATGAAATTTTAGGAAGAAATATATCATGCGACGATAAACTCTATTAACTTTTTTATATAGTTATAGGAAATATCAAAGAAGCTAACTTTGGCTGTGCCGAAGTTTATATACCCTTGCAGTCCTTGGCCATAATATTTTTACATGTTCCGAACTATTTTTGTGTATTAACAATTCATCAATGCACAGACAAAAACTTCCAAATATCATCTCGATTTCTTTTTCTTCTTCTTCCCCATGCTGCGTGCTGCGATTGACACGCATACACATACAGTTTACGTAGCGTTGCGTCTGTGTGTGACGACAACACTACAACGACGTAGTAGAGCCGATTTATATTGACTGTAACTTATGTTATATTCATCCGATCTGATTGAAATTTCGGGATCTGATGTTTTATATCCAAAACTATCATATTAGTAAATGTCATGGGGATACTCCAATTTTTATGAAAATGTTTCCTCTAGAGCTATATGATATAGTGGTCCGATCCTGACAATTTCCATACTTTATCTGCTCCGGGCAGAATGAAATTAAACATACATAAATTTATACACTCATGATGAAAATAATAGGTACACCCCTTGAAATTTAACTTTATTGACTTTAGATTGGCACAACTTTTTATACCCTTGCAAAAAGGGTATATTAATTTTGGTCAGAAGTGTGCAACGCATAGAAGGAAGCATCTCCGACCATATAAAGTATATATATTCTTGATCAGCATGACGAGACGAGTTCATATAGCCATGTCCGTCCGTCCGGCCGTCCGTCCGTCCGTCCGTCCGTCTGGATCAACGCAAACTCCTCCTAGACCGTTAGAGCTACAGAGCTGAAATTTTGCATGAAGGCTTGTATATACTGCAGGCGTTGTATATCTCGGATTCAGCCGGATCGGACCACTATATCATATAGCTCCCATACAAATGGCAAAGTCACGAACAGTGACTTTTCTCAATATCTTCGTTATTTTCTGAGCTATTGTCGTGAAATTTAATATTGGTGAGTTAATTACACATATAAACGACTATGCCAAATTTGATCAAGATCGGGTGACTATATCATATAGCTCCCATAGGAACGATCGGTGGAAAACAGTGACTTTGATCAATATCGTCGTTATTTGCTATGCTAAGATTGTAGGCCGTTCTTTCGGAAACAGCTTTTTTAGATAAAACGTTTTTCCACTTTGATGGCTATAGGTAAGGAAAGAGTTACCAAAAAAATTGCAAGGGTATACAAACTTTGACGCGGTCGAAGTTAGCCCCGGCCCTCTGGTTTTCTAATGCATTGATCACCAAAATGTAAATGCACCTTTCTTTATTGAACATTTGTTTATAAAAATACATTAATTTGGAAAAGAAAAATAATTTTATTTAAAAGCTACAACAACAAAAATGAAATTGCAGAATTTCGTGCTTGACACTTTAATTGACAAAGTTATATTTAATTTTTTTGGTTTTCAAATCACTGAAAATCTATTCTTGTTTCATTAATGTGATTAATATCCAATGTATCCACCATTTTTTACCATTACTTTTTCCATTCGTTTGGGGATACTCTGAATCGAAGCTTGGCAGGACTCTATTGAAATCTTCTTCGACGCACTCCCACAATTTTCTATTGTTGGCCTTTTTCTTTGTTCCAGCTTGATTCTTACGCTCACCCCGCAACTTATCGATGAAATTCAGATCGGAAGACTAACTGGGCGTAGCAAGAATATTCACTTTATTGACCCCTAACCAAGTCTCTATGATCCCGATCCTAAATTTTAATGCATGGATCTTCTGACTTCATGGAGACTTTTCAAATTGGTTTAGGCAAAAATTATAGCAAAATTATTAAACATTAAAGAAGATTTGATATGATGACAAAATATACTATTTATCGTATCATAAATCTGTTTATTTGAAGTTTAACAAATTCGACTTGCAATGCAAAGTGTAAGGACTGAAAATTAAGCAAATTTAACCCACTTAATTGTTTACAATATTTGACTATAGTAATAATCCGTCTATGAATATATTCAGAATATCCGTATAGAAAATTCCACAATAAATTCAACATATAAGGCAGAACGAATCATGTTTAGAAGGACTCACCTTTAGCTTTTGATCGAGCCGACATAGGAAAGTGTTATGCTAACTATGTATATGTAGAGGCATATAATTTATATGGAGAATCTGGTTTATATGGTTTATGGCGGCGCCTCTTTTGCATACAAGAATCGAGATGGCGCCCTTCTTGAGGATTGTTGGTTTTTCCCTTTCAGTTTTTACGACATCGGACATCGTTCAGGGACTCTCGAGAGAGCCGAACAACAAGAACAAAGGAGTTTGTCAATTTTTTTGATGCGCTGCCGAAGCGTAGCCAAATGCTTGAGCAGATTTATTGGTCTCTATCGATCTTTCTTGGGCGCTGCTAGCACGTTCCACGCTGAGATCTACCCACCACTAACCCGCGCCCCTTCCACTACCACTCTTTGCATTTGGTTTGGTCTCTAAGAAGCGTGAAAGTGCCGAACGGCCAGCCGGTGAGCAACAAAGGAGCCGGTCAGGCGGCCACTCCTGACACAAGATGAGCCAATTTCCAAGGTCTGTGCAAAAATGAAGCAACACCAACAACAACAACAACAACCAAGTAGAGAATTTCCTTACTAAATTAGAGCAAATGGTTCTCGGAGACTGCAATGGGCAGCTGCTGCCAAAAACTGACCAAACAGCCGGACGCGGTCGGTAGCTGCTGCTGCTGCTGCTGTCGAGATTAACCAAGAAAATGCACTGCATGAAACGGAACGGTGACGGTCTCTGACTTAATATCCTTTTACCTAGGACCGAAAATCAACTTATTGGCATTGCATTGGCATTGGAGAGGGAGCGGGAGATGGAGAGGAGAATGGCAAAAATGAACTGAATGGAAGCGGCTTAAGTCCGTTTAAATCCTTGAAGGAAAAACCAATTATTATGCCACAAGTAAAAACTAAAAACTGCAGTTTGCAGATGACCAGCCATCTATGACCCTGAGAAAGTTCCGAAATGCAGGGAACACAGGATCATGTATACCTTAAAGACCAAGAAGGGGAAGGGGGGAGTAAAGTAAAAAGTAACTTAACCGCAATCATTACGCCGCACATGCAAAGGCACCCACAAGTTAGTTTTGTCCTTGTAATTGAAGACGGAAGTGGAAACAACTTGGAGATGGTTGGCTGGGTTTCCTCTTCAAGAAACCTCTTCCTCTCTCTCTCCCTCTCTGTCTCTCTCTCTCTCTCTCTCTCTCTCTCTCTCTACTAAGGGCAGTCTTTAAGTTAATTGCAGCATTTAGTGATGAAGAAACCAACTGATAAGCAATCGACAAATAAATTGGAGTAGGGGTGAGGGAGGAAGGTATCCCAATCTTGCGACAGCTGTCACACACTCACACACACTCTCACACACACTCAAACACACTCGCACAGTCGCAAACTTGGCACGTTTTTTTTTTTGTCATATTTGTTGTTTGTGTCACTGCTAAGCGACTTAGTAGAGATTTGTCTTTGTTGTAAGTCCTTGTAAGTCCTTAACCCCTTTCGCAACGGCTGGTCAACCTCAATCCAAAACGGATTTTTTGGTAAAACTCGTAATCTGAACACCTCAGTCCCTCTTAAGACCCTCCCCCCTCTGTCCCATTTGGGCATTTTTCTTAACCTTAACCCCCGTTCCCCGGCCTTACCCTTTCTTCCTTTCTTCATTTTCTTACGCTGGCCGGTTTCATCTTATAATTGAGCTATAGTTTGGTGTCAAAATATTTCATCATCTCCCTCTCTCTTTCCCTCTCTCTGTCCTATGCTAATTTTAACATGAATTTTCCATGTCCATAAAATACATATATGTATATGATTGTGCATGACGTTTAATCCTTTTTTTTTTTTTGTCCGTCTTCGTGACTGACAAATATTTTCATGTGCCATGTCAAAATATACAAGGATATACAGGATTCGATTTGGTCTGGGGATTTCGAGTTCGATTTCTCATTTTTTTCAGATTTATGCAAATTTTCAGCCCTGACTTTGCCGCTCATGCTCATCACTCACTGTGGCAGTCAGTCACCCAGTCACCCAGTCATCCAGTCAGAGAGCCCTTCCGGCATTCCATTAAGGTGTTACAATCCTTGTCGAGTAATTACGGGCTTGTTAGCTACGGTTGTAACAACATTTTCTTTCTATCCACATTTTTTATATATGCACTTTGGTTTCTTGTTTTTTTTTTTCATATTTCATCTTTCTTCTGAGGGTGCGAGGTTTTTTTTTTTTTTTGACGTGGGAAAGGTTTTTTTTTCTACGGAACAGGAACATCATTTATGAGTGTTTGCGCGAAAACAAAAGGATCATAGGATCAAGGTAAAGAACGAAGTAGAAGAAAGAAAGAACAGAAAAAAGATCAGTTGTCAATCAAAAAGCAAAAACTCTGAAATTTCCATATCGAACCAGAGACCTCTCCTCGCTCGATCTCCTTCGACTCTCTCACACATATTGCATGGCTAATTAGATGGGGAGGGGGGAGGGGATCAAAGATAAAGAAGCAAGGGAAATGTATTATCTATAATTTGTATTTAATTTCCATCAAATTTCCACATCAATTTCGCTTGAATTTGCATTCAATGTGGGACTTAAAATTATATTTAGTCATAATGTTATGTAATCCATTAACTTGTCAAAAAATTGAGTTACTTTAAATGGCTTTAACTTTTCAATTTATTTGAACTTGTTAAAGTTATTATTTCAAAATAATACACTCTTGATTAACAGAGCATTGCTGAAAGAGATCCAAAACACTAGAAACCAGAGGGCCGGGGCTAACTTCAACCGCGTCAAAGTTTTTATACCCTTGCAACATTTTTTGGGAACTCTTTCCTTACCTACCTTTCCTTGCCATAAAAGTGGAGAAAGGTTTTATCTAAAAATGCGAAAGAACGGCCTTCAATCTTAGCATAGGAAATATCGAAATTATTGATCAAAGTCACTGTTTCACACCCATCGTTCCTAGGTGAGGTACATGATATAGTAACCCGATCCTTATCAAATTCGGCATAGTCATTAACAGATATATTAAACTAACAAATGTTTAATTTGAAAGCAATCGCTTCAAAAGTAACAAAGTTATTGACAAAAGTCACTGTTTTCCACCGATACTTCCTATGGGAGCTATATGATATAGTCACCCGATCTTGATCCAATTTGGCATAGTCGTTTTTATGTGTAATTAACTCACCAATATTAAATTTCATGATCATAGCTCAGAAAATAACAAAGTTATTGAGAAAAGTCACTGTTCGTGACTTTGCGGTTTGTATGGGAGCTATATGATATAGTGATCCGATCCGGCTGAATCCAAAATATACAACCTCTATTACGTTTTACTTTTTGCAAGGGTATATAGAAATAAAGGTACCGTACGCCATTATATAGTCCCTAAGTCTCAACTCAAATCAAGACTCTGTCAACTTTTCATATCTATCTTTAAGCTGTAAAACATAAGATTTTTTCCCCCTTCTGAATACTTTAAAATAATAATCAATTCTTAATTCAAATTTCAAATTTGTGGCTTTTACTAGAGTTAGTACTCTATTTAAATACTAAATACATAAAATCAAAATTACTTTTTATTACCATTTTGTAATGCAGTAGAAATTTAATAAACTTTTAGTGTCAACAAGAAGTTAATGAATGTTTTGGTTTATGTTTTTAAAGATCAGATCAGTTTTTTAAGGGATATCTTCATTCATCTTCTATATTCCTTTTATGATTCCAAATCTTTCAAAGGCCTGAAAATAAATAATGCACAACTTATAGTTAGAAACTAAACTATGATATGATATTTAGGTCAAGAGAATTCCGTAAAATCAACTTTTGTATATATAAATCAAGAAAACAAATATAACTTTAACCTTTAAGACCTGATTTTAAGGCAAAATATAATTGAAATAATCTAGAAATCATTTCAGTGGATTAGGAAATATTTATAACTCTCCTTCTTTCTACACGTATCCAGATCAAAGTATGGATGGGGAAAATCAAGCATTTGGGGATAAAATTGATCAATTTCAGAGATAAAATCTGACTTTCAGGAGAATCCTTTTTCTCTCAATCTTACAATTAGATCTGCGAATAACTGAACAAGGCAAATCAGAGATTATCTTAGTTTGGTTTAGTGAAATGCAAAGTCGGATGGTCTAGAAAATATTCAACATTAACATAGAATAGGCAGGTATCGGTTAGCTGAAGAAGCTTAGGGCATATTCTTTAAAGGACCATTACTAACTTGATCTATGTAATATCGGACAACAAATTGCATTTTCTATCCATTAATCTCTAATTCATTCAATTCCTCTAGGTGACATATGGAACAAAAGTCTATGATATTGAGAAATAAGTTATAGTCTTCGAAAAGTAAGTCCATCGAATTGAGTTAGATATGAGTGAAGGATAAAAGTATTTGGGGAATGAGTTGTTGCTCATTTAAAAGTGTTTCCCCCCCCCCCCCCCCCCTTCATTATCCTTGGTGTAAATGTAAGTCCTGCGATTGTATTCCCATAAGAGAACATTTTAATGCTATCGATTGAATCTACATACGAATATTCGTCGACATATTCGTGGACAAATTCGTGGACATATTCGTGAGTGGGACATTAAACAATTTCTGCATTTCCGTTCAAAATAAAATTAAGAAATTACTTACTTACATACACGAATGATGGGCCAATTACAAAAAACAAAAACGAAAACAAAAATAGTTCAAACAACTTAAACTAACATAAGTATCAATAACAGGACATCAGCGGGGTAGATGACATCTAACCATCGATGTACATGGGAGAGGGATTGGATGGTGGGGTAGGTCATAGCGTCATCTGGTCAATAGCAAACCGATCGCCGTGTAGAACAATTTAATGCAATTAGTGCGCATGTCGCATAGGGAGCGGGTGCTGGTGCGGGGGAGGGGGTCACATTGGGTGCTATCGGTGCTGGACGTAATTATATAATTACAGATACGCGCGTGTCCTAGTTAGAGTGAATCGATATGTGTGATGGTGGAAGGGGATGCGCGGGTGATTGTTGCATGCCACATGCTGCACTTTCCCCCTCTCTCTCTCTCTCTCTCTCTGTCTGTCTGTCACACATGTCATACTCTCTTGGGCCGCATTGCGATTTCACTTGGCTGATTAATGGATATTACATAATCCCATTAGACAAAAAGCAAAAGCAAAATGCATTCGCAATTTTGTGCATTGTAAAATGCATTCAACCGCAATAATCGCCCAAAAGCAACAGCGAAAACTGAAAGTGAAAACGAAAATGAGAAGAGAAATCGCCAAAGAGGCAAAAATAACATTAGCGCTTAATGCGACTTAACCACCACCCAAAAAAAAAAAAAAAACCCGAAGGATTCCTTAAAACGGGGAAAGAATCTGCATGGCCTAGAGCTGCGTTTTGTTTTCCCAGCCTTTTGGCCTCATCCCGTTACCGATCCCGATCCCAATCCCAATCCTCATAACGCTGACGATGACGACGTGTTAATTTCATAAGAGTTTTCTTCTTCTATTATTTTTTGATTGACATGTGTCCATTTGCCCGTGTCCTGCAACTTACTCTGTCTCCCCATCTTCAATATTCATATGTTGAAAAACTTTGTTAATTGAAATTTCCAAACATTTTTGTGTGTTAAAAAACAGGAAACTATCAAATAAAATCACAAACGACGAGAAAGAGAGAGAGAGAGAGGGAGAGACCCAAATCCGGACATCCCATGGGCTCGGCTCATGACCCATCCCATTTATTTTTTTTTGTCAAATGTCATGTAAATTTGAAGATGATTCTGCTGTCTTGTTTTGTGGCTGGCCAAGCATGACGTTGCCTTAGTTTTTCTAGGATTTTTCAGTTTCTGACAATGACAACAACAAGGATCAGCACGGGACATCTTGTTAAGTGTCAAAAATTCATCTCACCAATTGAAATGTCAACAAGATGACATGACTAAAAAAAAGAAACTAAGAAACGGCAAATGCCAAGAAAAATATACAAAGATTTTACTATATATATATATGTATGTACATGAATATTTCCAATTATTAGATCATCTGATTAAACAGCAAAGAAACTTCGATATTTCCAATTATTAGATCATATGATTAAACAGCAAAGAAACTTCGGAGTCAGTTCAGAAGGAAAATAAAACTTTTCTCATCCTCATCTCGTATGACAGATGCAAACTTATGATAGACCCATAACAGTTAGGCAAGAAATGGAGAGGGGGCTAGAGAGGGTTAGAGGGTTTGAGTTTTCGGTAATTTAAGATTATTGCTATTCATGACGTTTAAATTTCGCAAATTGTCGAAAATTATTGCATTCGATATGCGCGAAAATTGTGCAATGAAGCCAACATTTTGCATGCCCTTAGACATTTTCCTTTTTCATTTTTTGTTTTTCCCTTTTCGTTTCGATTGTCCCCGTAACCCCTTGGTGAAAAGGTAAAAGTTGTGACAGAGCCGCAAGAATGAGTTGTGGAAGGTACTCGCCATTCAATCCAATCGCTTGGAAAATGCACTCACCTTTCGATATCCTTTGGCTGGCTGGTTGGTTGGTTGGTCCTTTGGCAGTCTTTCGTCGTGTCATAAGTGTGTGAAAAATTGATAGACTTGTCATTGTGCCCAGTCAATGTCGATGATGATGATGATGGCGATGATGACTGTGGGGTGGATTCAAGGAGATGCCTTGCCAGCCAGCCTCCTTTTTTTTTATGTCGTCGGCTCACATAAAATTGCATAAATGTCAGGCGACTGTCATGACAACCTCTTGTAAACGCCCCATAATTTTTATTATTAATGGCATTTTTCTATTCCAACGTATTGTCGATCGATGAAAAGCGAAAATGAAAACAATAAGCCACAGATGACGACGAACGGGCAGGTAAGAGCCAAAAAGAGTTGCCCAAGGATATAGAAAATGTTAGTCAAATTGACCAAACATTTGCATTTAAATATTCATATACAAGGACCTTAAATTTTGTATGGTTTTCAATCGATTGGAATGGGATCGATATGGGGAAGCAGACATTTGGCCCTTAGAAGGGTATTCTAGTCTTCTCTATTACGTCTAGCTTCATTTGGCAAATTGGCTACCTGCAAAAATTTCATTCATATATTCTAAACAACTTACAAATTTAGCCAAATACTTTGGCTTCTTTAATGCCAACTATTTTAGACTCTTTAAGACTTTTCACTGAATTAAAGTCCCCTTAGTTCCTTCCCCCTAGATCGGCCACTGACTAAAACAATATACATACATACATCGGTGAACTGAAACACACGGCCAAAATTGTAAAGGAATGGCTCGAAAATCAAAGTTTTCAGAAGATGCTGTACCCGGCTTAAAGCCCAGATCTAAATCCGATCGAAAATCATGGGCTTTGCTCTTTAGCGCAACTGTCGCGCTACGATAATCCGCCCAGGACAATGGACGAGTCGAGTTGGAGTCGAGTCCAAGCGGAATGGAGCACTCTATCGCACGGATTGATAAACAAATGGGTGGAAAGTATGCCCAGGCGCATTAAAAGTGTGATTATAGCCAAAGGCCTTTGAACTAAATATTGAACAAATTCTTTAATCTATAAGTTTTGTTATACGAGCAAAAGTGGATACATGCTCATTTTTAAGTTTTTTATGGATAATTCAAGCTAAGGAGGGGATAATGAAAAAATTATTTGTTTTTCGTTTTATATATTATTAATGGATTTTTGTTAAAAATTTGGAATCGATTAATGCATTTTTGTGGGTTCTACAGTCACTCAAAGTCACAGTATCAAAACATGTATCCACTTGTGCTCGCCACTGTAGATCCGTAACTTCAACCATTTATTAACTTTTAAACCTCAATCGATCACTTAAATTATGGTAGTCACTTCTTTTTAAGCAAAAAACTTTGCTTTTAATTAATTTCAGTTTTTTTTTTAAAGTTACTTAACGCATTTTCGGAATGCTTTACGTAATTCCATGCAAACTACGTTATGAGTTTCAACGAATCGAAATGTTGCCTACTTATTGGGCTCGTCGAATATCATTTCAATGCAAAATTATGTAGCATACTTAGTGAGGTAAGAAATGAGTAAAAAGTGCTAAGGTCTGAGCGGAAGTGCTAAGGCCTAAATCATTTTGGCTGGGCGGGCTCATTTAAAAAAAAATAACTCTTAAATAAATAAACTATAATGAATAAAATATAGTTTTTGTTGCCATTAAGATTATTCACGATCAACACAAAATGTTTTTGTTCAAAAATAATTTCCTTATTTATTGACAACATAAATTAATGAAGTAAGTAAGTCGTCTTACCGACTTCGGTATACCATGCACCAGGTGAAACAAATATTTAAAATTTCGAAAACCAAATGTATGTCTATTAAATTGTTTTAACATGCGATCGTTTTCATCATCCACACGTCGAAGTCACCAAGCACAATTTACACTCAATTGTTTACATATTCACAGAAAATTGATATCAAGTTTTAAGAATCCAAGTAGGCCATGACTTCAATTTAGGCATACCCATAACCATATACCTAACCAGCACGATATCGAGCATTCAAAACTTCATAGAAATTCGTATAGAGAATATAAAAAATACGTAGTTTATTGTATTCTTTACAACAAAATTTATTAAAATTTCTACACTTTTTAATTGTATAGAAAATTATTGTATGATTCGTGGCAGTCACTCGAAAAATCTGCGAATGGGTTACAAAGAGAAGGAGAAGCTCGAGTCGGCTAGCACTCAACAAATAGCCCCACCAAAATGCACGGTGCCCAAAGCCAAGATCAGTTCGATAAAAGATGTTTTGCACGAGCCGGATAACCTGACTACTGCAGAGAAGGTTGTCTTATTGAAGGCCAAGGCGCAAAAGGCACGTGAAGAGTTGAAAAGGATGGAAGCAACTCGTGACTATTATATCCGTAAGCTGAAGTACGTCGAGCAGCTATGCAATTTGTTTGAATCGCCATCGCAGCAGCGCCAATTAATCGAAGCTGTCAAGAAAACTTTGGCCGAAATTGTCATGGCTGCCAACCGCGACGCTACAGACTAATAACTACAATTTGTAGTGCCATCCATTCACTTTATATGGATGCAAAAAGTAAAAAAAAAAAATTATTTATTTCTGTTAATCGTTAAAGCAATGAACATTACAAAAACCCTTTACTACTTTGGTGGTAAAGGAACCATAAACACTTTTTTATTGAATTGGAGAGATATCCTTTAAATGGCACATCGGCCTGACCTTTTGGTATACCTCACAGCAGTTCGTGACAAAAGGTAAACCAATTTCCATAGTTACATATTTTCCGAGCTTGAGTTTTTATGAAATTTTACAGATTTATATGAGTCTATATCATAAATCGCCGTGCCCACTTAGATCACTTTACGTTGAATAAGTTGATAGATGTTTTTATACCATACACCCATAGGGTGAAATGGTATATTAAAGTCGCCAAAATGTATGTAACAGGCAGAAGGAAGCATCTCCGACCCCACAAAGTATATATATTCTTGATCAGGATTAACAACCGAGTCGATCAAGCCATGTCTGTCTGTCCGTCCGTCCGTCCGTCTGTCCGTCTGTCCGCATGAACACCTAGATCTCGGAGACTGTAAGAGCTAGAGCCACCAAATTTGGTATGTAGACTCGTGTAGTATGTAGAGTGATTAAGTTTATTTCAAATTTTTGCCCCTTTCCGCCCCCGCAATTTAAAATGAAGTAAGTCGTCTCGCCGACTTGGGTATACCATACACCAGGTGAAACAAATATTTAAAATTTCGAAAACCAAATGTATGTCTATTAAATTGTTTTAACATGCCTCATAGCATATTCTATCTCGCTCACTCTACAAACACACAAGCACTCTAGCGCCGCCACTAGCCAACGGCCAATTCTGCCCTTATGGATCGCGTAGCAAAATACGTTCATACGTATATTTTGCATGTTTCTAGTTCGATTTCAATCAAATTTGGTAGTTTGATAGAAATAGATAAGATTCACTAGTCTGCCAAATTTGCGATGGTCAAAAAATTGCAAGAGCCAATCGGTTTTTTCTAAATTATGGAGGCGGAAGTGGGCGTGGCAACGTATTAAAATACATATATTCTGCGCGCATACTAAGCCAGTATACATACTAAATTTTGTGACTTTAGCTTTGTTAGTTTTCGAGAAAATCAGTTTTGATTAATTTGCGGGGGCGGAAATGGTCGTGTCAAAATTTTTAAATAGTCAATATCTGCGCGTCTATTAGGCTAGCTTGCATACTAAATTTAATGTCGGTAGCTTTCATAGTTTTTAAGAAAATCTGTTTTTAGTAAATTCCGGGGGCGGAAGGGGGCGTGGCAAAAAGTTTGAACAATTACTTTCTGAGCGCTAACTATGTAAGCGAGTATATAAACCAAAATTTGATGTCTCAATCTGTTATACTTTTTAAGAAAAACAGTTTTATGTAAATTCTGGAAGCGTAAGGGGGCGTGGCCAAAATTCCAATTAACTCTATACATTTACATACCACACGAGTCTACATACCAAATTCGGTGGCTCTAGCTCTTATAGTCTCCGAGATCTGCGTGTTCATACAGACGGACGGACGGAGGGACGGATGGACGGACGGACAGACGGACATGCCTAGATCGACTCGGCTGTTGATCCTGATCAAGAATATATATACTTTATGGGGTCGGAGAAGCTTCCTTCTGCCTGTTACATACATTTTGGCGACTTTAATATACCATATTACCCTACGGGTGCATGGTATAAAAATGTATGATCCCAAATAAAATTTTGAATTCTGAGAAATTGAATATAAATCGGCACCTATTTAAATGCTTACATGTTTCTCATTAAGACAAACATATGATCAGTGGCGGATCGTGCGCTCGATTTTGGGAGGGGAAATCGAAGTCAAAAATTTGTTTGACCATCCAAGTAAAATTTCTTAACCAAACTCTGATTATCTATCCGACTCGAAGTTTTGGGGGGGGGGGGGGGGGGGGGGGAATTTCCCCTTTTTCACCCCCCGTAGATCCGCTACTGCATATAATAAAAATGCATTCTATATGGCTCTAGCTTAAAAATTTGTCTTTCTATAAAAATAAAGGTTTTTGAAATGAAAACATTCTCAGGATTGTCCACTCTTTGTGTAAGGAAAATACGACAATAAAAAGCAAATCATAAGTACTTTCTTGGGAAAAAATGAGATATCATTTGAATAACTTTTTGACATCATTTGACAATGATCAAAAATTATTTGATACTTGTAATTTGAGAATAAAACATGCCCCATGATTTTAAAGTAGTTTTAGGTATTATTAATTTAATTAAAAGTTGTATTTTTATTTTTATATATTGACCCCCAACCCAAAACCCAAAAGAAAACAACTTCTTTTTGCATCAATGAAAAAACATGAAAGTAAAAAGCAACGAAACAATTTGATAATTAAATCTTGTTATATTGTATTCTTATTTTGATTTGTCTTTAAAGTAAACCGCAGATTTACATAGAACATGTATTTCTCTCTCACTCATTTTCTTTTCAGCTCTCTCTCTCTCTCTTGCATCCCTTATTTACAAAGTTGAGTTTTAACATTTTACTACAAGAATAAATTGGTATACAATATAATTCATTCAATACATGTTTTCGAATACAATATAAAATTTTGTATAAATAGGTTTTGCTTCTTTTTTAAAATAAAATGAAATGAAATGTATAAACTTAATGAGAAATGCAAAAAGAAAAAGAAAAAAATGTTCTAGCAGAAGGAAAAATATATATGTATATATTTAAAGGTATATTAATATATAGATTTAAATTCATTGCTGATCATAAGATGACAATCGGCCTACTTTTTAATTGGACCCAAGCCTTCTGAAACATTGGACCACCAACTTAATTAGCGAATGTTTATAATTTTGATTTAAAGAATATACTATAAACTATTATCTTAGTAAAAAAAATACAATTGCCTTTTATCTCTTTTTTTTCTTTGAGTATTTTATGTGTATGTGTATGTGTATGTGTATGTGTATGTGTATGTGTATGTGTATGTGTTGGGTCTGACAAAAACTCGTAAGAAATGTTTTTGGAATCGAAAATTCGACTCATTGTTTGATTAACTTTGGTTTATACATATTAGATTATATAATATTATATATAGAGTGAGGTGTTTAATAGTAGTTTTAGGTGTTAGATTATTTTTATCTAATTTCTCTTTTTCTTTTTCCACAATGCGCAACATTCCAGTTTATTAAATCAATAAAATTTTTTAGGGTAGATCAATAAATTAAAGTTCTTAGAGTCATTAACTAAAGGGAAATTCGCTCAATTGATGTGTTTATAAGAATAAAGTGAACAAAATGAGCAAGTTGACTCATTTTTCAATCAACTTGGTCATTTCGTTCACTTGCTTGTATAATTAGAAGTCAAAAAGTCTAGCCATTAAATTTCATTATAATCTATATATGTGATTTAGACTCTGAATCTTGTTTTGCTGAAAATGTTCACTTGTTCTCCTTTTCGAACTAAGCAAGTGAACGAAATGAGCAAGTCGACTCATTCTTCAATCAACTTGGTCATTTCGTTCACTTGCTTATATAATTAGAAGTCAAAAAGTCTAGCCATTAAATTTCATTATAATCTATATATGTGATTTAGACTCTGAATCTTGTTTTGCTGAAAATGTTCACTTGTTCTCCTTTTCGAACTAAGCAAGTGAACGAAATGAGCAAGTTGACTCATTCTTCAATCAACTTACTCATTTTGTATGTTGAAAAATGAGTCAACTTGCTCATTTTGTTCACTCGTTCACTTTAATGCTCACTTGTTCAGCTGCTCACTGGCTCTGTATCCCACCATAGTCCTTGAAATTTTACTTCTTACAGATTAGCAAAGAAAAAAAGAGCAAGTAAAGTGAATAAAAAAGAGCAAGTGAGAACAAGTTCAGTTGCTCAGTTTGGTAAACAACTCTTTTCTGTTAACTCATTTAGAATTCAGAAATTAGATGTTGATTAACTCAAAGATTTGAGCAACTGAACATGTGCTCTTACAATTAATCTTTTTTGTTCACACTCAAATTTCCCCAATTCATGCAACTCTTTTTAGATTGATCAAGAATCAGCAAAAATATATATATTATATATATCTTGTTTTGATTTATGCAATCATTGTTAAACATATTTGTTCTTAATCAATTCCTATTTTGTATTTTGAATAAAATTAGATGAAAATTAATCTGGGGGAAGCAAATCAAGTCGACAATAATCTTAAAGTCTTTTAATCATATGCAGATCTAATAAGTTATATATTAAGTATTTAATACTTTCTTTCTTATTTTTCTCACCCCTTTTTATTGATTTTAACTGGAACTGCTGCTGCATAGTGCTTAGTTTTATTTGCCTAAGAGGGAAATAGTCTGACAGTCGATAGTCGCAATTTGGTTTTTGCTGCTACTAATACTTAATGTGTGTGTGTGTGTGTATTTGGGTGTGTAAACTAAAAGTTAAGGTGAAGATCAAAAGCTGGCGAGGTTGTCTGCTGGCTGGCTGGATGGATCACCACACCTACAGTGTCTTCAACATGTTGCTCGCCTTGCCGGCACTGCTCTTGTACGTTTCGTATGAGGAGGAGGCAGCCGATGCCGCCGCAGCGCCAACACCCACATGAAGTGGCGCATAGCCAGAGCTGCTGCTGGCCACGGCTGCAGCTGCTGCCACAGCGGCAGCCTCTGCTCCATTCACCGCCGCCGCCGCTGCCATTGGCGATGACGGCTTGTGTGGTTTATAGCGTTGCAGGGTCTCTGCCGAGGTTAACTTGAAGGTCTCAGTCATTTGTAAGCGTATGCGCTCCATTAGGATTTCGATGTCATCTTTGGTTAGGCCCTCAGTGCTTACCGGAGGCAGTGTGGTTATCACAATGCGTCCAGCATTCAGAATTTTCTTCTTATCATTGAGAAATGTACAATAGGAGCTGAAGACGACCGGTAATATGGGTATCTGCTGATCGATGGCCATGTGGAAGGCTCCCTTCTTGAAGGGATGCAGTTCCCCAGTGTTTCGACGTGTCCCCTCGGGGAAGACCCATAATTTAATGCGCTGCTTCTTAATGCGACGATTCACATCGTTGAGAGTATCACGAGCCTTCTCTCCACGCACGCGATCAATGAAGATGAGGCCGGCCAACCAGGCAGCCAGGCCAAAGGGCCAGGCATAGAAGAGTTCTCTTTTGGCCACCACAGTGCATTTGTTCATCACATGCCAGATGTCAAACATGCCTAAGAAGAACCAGAAAAATGTAAAAACCATTAAATGAGTGCTTGTGATATCGACTTACCCAAAACATCCAAAGAACTTTGATGATTGGCCACTATAATGCAAGCCTGATCTTTGGACAAATGTTCCTTGCCCCGCAGCTCCCATCTTAGACCGATCAGTGTGGATATACGATGACACCAAGTGCTGGCCCAGCTACAATCAAAACCAACAAACAAATAGATCAAGTAGTCCTTGAGTCAGTCAAATATCCATACAACTTTTTGCCACAAATCAGATTAATCACTTCAGTACTAACACTGAAAGCAGCCCCAACAAAAAAAAAAAAAAACACTAAACTAAAAAATACGATAAAAACAACAAAAAAAAATACAAAATAAAGCAAAAGGAAAGGAAGCAGGATGCCCATAATCAAGGAACGCTCTAATGCCGCCGCTACAGCTGACCGAACTAGTGAGAGCAATCTCTTTGCCGAGAACAGGATGAAGCCACGCAAAGTGTTCGCCCCATCGATGGACCAACAGAGACATCATACTACCATTGGCTATCTCTTGGGCTGGGAATACGGTCGCAAGTGGCTGGAGGAACGCAATCGATTTGTACGGGAAAACCCGGGTAAACCAAAGAGACGTTACATTCATCCCGATTTCCAGTGGTGGATTAGCAAGCGAACCACAATTCTGGATAGGCGTCGTCTCTTTACAATGAGGCAGAAGCAGCCCCAGTTGTCGATAAAAAAGACTCCCATTTCGGCTTTTAATATGTCCCGTGAGAAGCGGCTAAATCAAAGAAAGTTAGCGGAAATGCGTAGCACCCACTCCTCCGACCCAGAGTCCTCATCCCTGATGGATGGACATTACGAATCCGACTATACAACGGATTACAGGACTTTAGCTGACCCCCAAGTAAACTCCTGGAGTAGAAGTTCTAGAGGTTGTTGAATGGAATTCAACGAAAATCTTAAGCAAAATTCTAAAAAAAAAACCAAAAAAAATGTGAAAAAGGTTGACTAGAAATTAAAAAAGGGGAGAAAAAGTGATAGGTAGATGAAAAACGTAACTAGCTAAGTGGTTTCTATTCCATTTCTATTAGGTGTACCTAATTACAAACCACATTTGAAGTGGAATGGTCGGAAGAAGGGAGAGTGGGGGGAGGTCATAATAAGACCTAGTGGGATTGCAATCAAATATGAATGTGTCGTCGTCGTCGTCGTCGTGAGGTGGTGGTGGTGGTGCGCGCTAACCGCAACCGCAACAACCATAAGCCAAGCAAACGGGCCAAAAGTAGAGGCACCAGCAGCACCATGGGGACTTTGACCACTTTTTTTGAGCTCTTAGATTAGGAAATTATACTTCGAAGAGCAACTAGTTGGGGGTATGAAAAGAGATGAGAAAAGTAAACAAGTTTTCCAAATATTGACATTTCGGGGGTGCATCTTTTCTGCATCCGTCCGTGAAATGATTAAACATTTTATAAAGCTTTTAAGTATATAAGAAACTTTTTCTCTCTATCTTTTTCCTGATCTTCTCTCTTTCTGATTAAACGAGTCATAAATGAGTTTAAATTCTGATTATAAATGACTCCTAGGTCGGGAAAAACTGCTACCCCATCCACGACTTCTCTCAAGGAGTTGCGTTTGATCTTTATTTTTCATCATTTTGATATTAAGTTTACAAAATTATACAAATTAGATTTCAAGCACCTGAATAAATCATTTATGAGCTTTCCCTTAGTTCATTGTGAAAACAATCATTTGAATTTAACAAAAAGGCTCAAAAATGATTGATCAAAGATGATTTATGTTGAAGCAATCTTCCAAACGCTGGGTCGAATAGATTCCTAAGCGCTACCTTTAGTCGGGGAGGATTTAATTGTACATCACTTTCAAATAAGTATAGGAACAGATCAGAAAACAGTAAAGTCAGTTCAGACTGAACAAATAAGTCAGTGAGTAAGCAAATGAACAAGTGATTCAGTGAGTCAACTGAACTAATCAAATGAACTAGTATGTCAGTGAATGAGTTAACTGAACAAGTGAGCAACTGAAAGACTGAGTAAATAAACTTGTTTACCCATTCGAAAGTGAGTCAGTGAACTTGTTCATTAAAATAACGTTGAGTTAATAACTTTTTTTTAAAAGTCCATTGTAATTATTCTATCCCATCAATTGCTTAATTCATTTTTTTAACGATTTTTCTTGGTTTACTAAGCCTAAGTAACTGGTTAGCTAGTAAATCAAATTGTTTAATATTTAATGGTTTTAACAAACGCCCCATAGTGCCATATTAGGGGATTGGTGGGGGGGTAAGGGCGGTGAGCTCTTTTTAGTTTAGTCAGCCGACCTCGTCAGAGACTTGCAAAGTTGCCCGGCATTTGCGTGTTATTCCCACTACCCTTACCCCCTCTTGCCCACTTACCCCTTTTTTAGCGATTGCGCGCGTGTCAATTTTCAGCAGACTCTAGCCCCTAGACCCTAGACCCAACACCCTCACACAAGGTTGCCGTTTTGCTATGGTCGCCATGTCCTTCAGTTCAACACCACCAAAAAGGCAACAAAACTATCAAAAATATATTTAATTATAATGTATATCGGGGGCAAGTTTCGGTTCAGATGGATTTGTTTTGGGTTTCTTTTGTTTTTGTTTTTAACTTTTATGGCCACCTGCATTGTTATTAATATTGATGACTACTCAAAGTGTCTAAGGTATCATTTATAATTGAATGCGACTTGGCGAATCAATGTTTCATGATGAACAACCACCGAGAATGGCATTGAGGAGCACAAATGAATCGAACCAAATCAATGAAATGAAAAATCCCTACCAAGACTAATAATCCTAATGGGTTATATCCTTGGAGACATATATAACTATGTAACTCTTTTGATATAAACACTAATCACTAGAGAAATCAAAGCAAGAAGGGGCCTCCCTTAGAAAGGTGATTAGCTGTGACAACAAACGACAAACAAGAACCAGAAGAAGAAGAAGAACCCTAGACATATGATTACCCCCAATTGCCTAATTCCTCAGAGAGACGTCAACACAATGCTATCGATTTCTCCACCTCTATATATATAGTATATGATGTATATGTATCTATTTACAAAGCAGGGCAATTAAACAAAAAACAAACATAATTATAATCGAAAAAGAAAAAAACAAAAAGGGGAGATATGGGGTTCCCCCTTCTCGTGATAATACTTACAGCAGATTGCGCACATCGCAGGGCCTGACGAGAAAAGCCGGTATCAATATGATCGAGTTGAAAGACACGATGCCATAGTAAATGAGAAATTTGAAATAGTAGCGAAATATGTGATTCGTCTCATAGAGAAAGGGCAGCATGAGCAGCACAAGAAGTCCCATCAGTTCAATAAAGGAGCTCATTATGTGACGGGGGGGGGGAGGACTGGAGAGGAGAGGTGGTGTTTGACAGCAAACGAATAAATAATAAAAACCAAAAAATTGTGGTTGACTGAGTGGGAGAGCGAGATATCTCCTATCACTCTCACTCTTGTTCTTTCTTTTCTCTGTTGATTATGCTCTTCTACGCCTTTGTCTTTGTCTGTGGCTTCTTCTTCTCTTCCTCTTCCTAATTCTCTAAGGCAATTTGCAGTCTTTTCTGTATTTTGAAATTAAGTGCTGAAAATAAATAGAAAAATACAAATTGTTTGATTAGAATTCACAAACCATTATCACAATTTAATATTTAAATTATTATAATGTCTCAATGGCAAAGAAATCCGCACATAGACGTAACCGGTAAATATTTTACGGGGGTTGTCTTCAATCGAAAAGTGTGGATTTTTTGTCAATTTAAGAAATTATTAGTTTATAGTTAAAAAATTCACTAATTGGTCGTAAAAACAGTCGATTAAAGTACATAATGATTCGAAATTTCGATATATCGGAGGTGTCTGTTAAAGAAATCCTTAATTTGACCGATCGGCCATTTTAGCAAACTGGATCCAATATCATTATTATTATTTATATCCCTATGAACCATTTAATAACATTAAATGTCTAGTCGAACTAAGAACGTCTGCAGAAATATTTAAAAATTTATCCCCGATAAATGTTTAGGGGCTAATGTCCCGTATATTTTGGAATCTTTTAGCTTGATTTCATTCTACAACATTCATTCTGAAATGTTCTTTAACTACGAAAAAAATGAATTCAATTCCCCGTCGAATAAGTTATTTTGCATCAAAATAAAATGGACCATTACAAAAAAAAGAGATGATGATGACGAAGAAAGAGATGCAAGATATAAAGCACGCCCCATAGAAAAACTCTTTTTGTTAGTCGAAAAATCTAAAGTTCTCACAATATTTTGACGGCTCAATGAGTCAATATATAAAAAACAAAAAGGGGTTTTAACTTGTTGACTTTCCAATATTGTCAATATCCATCTGAGATTCTTTAGGGGATTATTTTTAAGATTATTATTAATATCTTTGCTATAAAACCTCAACTATTTAAAATATAGAAATAAAATTTGGAACAACAACAACAACATTTTCTAATTAGATCGAATTAAAATTGGCCAATTTAAACCACATACAAATGCATATATGGGTTTATCACTGGGCCGCTAGGTGCGCTAATGTGCTAGTGTAGCTGTAAGTCGATAACGAATCACCTGAGGTGAAAATGAGGAAAATTTTCCCACCCAAAACCGAGATCTCAGCCACCAAGATGATAAACTAGACCTGGCACTGTGTAAGAGTGAACGAGATAGACTTTGTTTGCTACATTCATATCAATATGGTCTTATAAATTTGAAACATTTGATTCATTTACCTCATAGGACTTATCTATAATTCTATATCTGACTAATTGTATCATATATAATTCAACTTTCTTTTTGCGTCAAAGTGCATATCAAAATTAATTTAGCAAACAAATAAACAATTAAACTAATTGGCAAGGATATCAATATTTAAAACGTTCTTGAGAAAACCAAGAACCCACATATAGCCAGTCTATGGGATTATCCAGTTGTTGAATTCAAAGTTGAGAACTAAAAGTGAAAAGTTAAAACATGAATCCATTGAAGCCCCATATTAAGGTGAATATGCAATAATTTAACTAAAGCAATGCAACCGGAACCAAAACAAAACAAAATGAAATGAAATACCTAATACCAATACACCGACCATGTAAGACTCTTTTAATTTTTTCAATTTCTTATTAATTGATAATACTTTATTATGAAATTCCTAACCAGGGAATTCTTTGAATGATGGTGGGGGAACATGATTGAATTTCATTTGAAATTCTGATTAATAAGCTTAATCCAAGATATAGTAAATCAAATGAAAAAATCTTGAATATTCGCAAAATTGTGAGGGTATAAAAATCAATTCAATTATTGCGCCCAGCAAGCGAAAATCAAATAAAACAAGCAGAGAACCTGCATTACATGAGGGTGATAAGTGCGAGGAAAAGTTCCGGATATTAAATTTAACTGAAGATGATCTATGCACACATATACATACACATGTACACACATACATATGGCATGTACATATAAACGCCATACAATCTGATGTAAATTACAAATATGTAATACTCTCTGCAAAAATTAAGAACAAAAAATATTTGACATATTTTTATGTTTTCGTATGGGAAGAGTGCAAAAAGACATCTGGGCCGACACTTTTAGGGGTTGCGGCAGAGAGAGAGAGGGAACTAGCAAGAGAACGAAAGAGTGAGATGCAAAGGGGGAGATGTACATATGTATGTATGTAAGTATGTAGACAGAGAGGCAAGGCAGACAACAACTGAGCGACTGAGAGAAAGCATAACAAATTCAATGAATATAAATAATATGTTTTATGTTCTCAATTTTTTTTTTTTTGTAGTTTGTTTGTTGCTTTCTTCAGCTTGTATGCGACTTCATTGTTGCTTATACAATTAAATAAACTAATTTTAATATGATACAATTGCCAGACAAGAAGAAGAAGAAGAAGCAGCCTTGCCGCCGCTTTTGATGAAGATGTGGAGGAAGTAAACAAGAATTTCGCATTTAATTTAGTGCAACACACAAACACACACAGAAATACGTAGAAAATAAAAGCAATTTGTTTATACTCTTTACATTTTTTGGTTTCAGTTTTCTTTTAGTTTTGATGCCACAACACGATTCCGCGCGCGACGACGACAAAAACAAACAAACAAACAAAACAAAAACCTGGCTAGCAATACGGTTTATCCTTGGCGAGAATTTCCGTTACCGTTACCGGCTACCCCGCAAGTAGAGCTGGTCAAAATCGATGGCACCATCGATATTATCGATGGAACCGATGGAGTGCGATAAATCGATGGGAATTTTTCGATGTCGATATATCGAGTCGATATCCAACATGCAACAAAAAAATGCAGTTCATGCAAAAGAGTCCACAACTTCGAACAAAAGAGTAAAAATCGTGAAGGCGATTGTAGGCGCATGCGTAGTTCCATGTTCGCACTGCCCACTGGGGCCAGAATTGAGTTTTTTTTCTTATAATGCAGTGCATTGAGATAAATATGATTGTGGGATCGAAATTGATCACTTGCAAGATTCTTATTGAAAGTTCTAATGTTGGTTTATATGAACTAGCACTTATTGGGTAAGGATATGATAAAGTTTTTCATCAATTCCAATAAGTATTGTCCTTTTTTTATATTGCAAACTATTAGGAATAAATGGTATAAGTTTCCATAATGTATTCCACCTCATCATACATACATACATATATTCCTGATAAGGAATTAGCGACAAGTGGATATAGTCACGTAATCTGAATCTTAGAGAAAGACTATAAATAAGTCATTAGACAAATTGAAAAATGTAAACCATAAAAATTATAGGGGAAAAACATAAAGAGCAGTAAGCTTTATTTAATCAAAGAAGGATTGAATATACGTATAATTTATTCAGACTTTTTTCACAATTTTTTTCCTTGTGAATCCCTTTCAGAATTTGACGTTTTGTTTTTTTTTTTACTTTTGATTCAAATTGGCAATAATATTCTCACACTTATCGATAACATTGTTTGGTTTGTGTCTCTGCTAAACCATTGAAACAACTTTCTGTGTCACCTAGGGGGAGCCAGCGAGTCGCTTTGCATATTCATTTAAAAGCCTGTTTAATTTTTAAACGAACTTTTACCGAAGTTTATACACCCTTTTTGATGTTTAGCTATTTAATGATTAAGCGTTTTACTTTTCCTTACTATCCATTGATTTATTTGAGCCAATGATAAGCTAAAAAGGTAAAACAAGATGTTAAACTTTTTAAAACTATTCGCCTACTTCGATAAACTGTTTTTATGGCGAGTTTAATCCAAATATATACATAGACACATAAATTAAACAGTCTTAAATTAATTATTTATTATATTTTCCATTGCAAGGGTATTAACAAGAATGAATCGTCTTCTGACGTATTTCAATTTTGTTTATAGTAATATTAGTTTTGTTCTAGAATCTAGTTTAAATATATGCCGGAATTAGAATTTAGTATAAACCACTCGATAATCATTGGTTTTAGCTGTCAACTTGACAACATAATCGAAACTATGTATGTATGTGCATACATACATATGTATGTATATGGACCCCGATCTTTGGGGCTTTGAGGAAAATGAAAACGTGTCCATATATTTTTACAATAACAATAATATTTTTGTTTACTTGTAGATGTCAAAATCGTTGAAAAGTCATTCAGATGACGCGTTAATGATCTTGGTTTAATCTACAAAGATGGGAAAGTGTAGTGTAGTGTAAGCTTCAGTCTAGACCCCCGCCAACTACATGCAAACATACAGATGTAAACAGGTTGCAAAAAGTCGAAACATAATGAGAAGTTGACGTATACCCTTCCACACAGACATACATACATACGTACATAAGTAGAAAATGGAGCCCCTGGAAAAAAAAACTGTCTGGCAATGTACCCGCTTGTGGTGGGGGGAGAAGCTTTAAATGGAGGAAATCACCTCCTCAGGCCTTACAAAAATAACTATTTGCCTAGTAAATGGCCATCAAAAGAAGGGTATACAATTAGAGGTAAAGATCTTCAATAAAGTAGTTGCTATGCCTACGCTCTGACGCGTCACAGACACACACATGCGCATACAAAAACATTGTGTGTGAGAGACTGTAGGCAGAGCCGAGATAAGCAACAATTCCAACCCCGCTGCCCAATATTTGAGAAGAGAAACAGAACACACATATATTATATATACATATATATGTACATATTCTTGATCAGAAACAGAACATAAAGTCGTCGGTACACTGCCATAAGCGCACAGTAGGCTTGGAGCGAGTCTTCGACAACGACCAACGACAGTGGAAATTACGAATATCGAGCACAAAGCGTAGCGCGCAACACGTGAACGAGCAGAAGAAAAAAAACAACAGATTCCCAGACAATTGAAGTCAATTTTAACAATTTATTGGAATAATAATCATAACAATAATGGCCACCAAAGCATCAGCCACCACCACTACGACGACGGCCGTTTCCACCACTAGCACCACCACAACACCCACATCCAGTAAGTAGGCATAGGATGGTTAGAATCCTTATCCCTTATTGTTCAAACTCAATTGCAGTCGATGGCTATAAGCTGGGCAAAGTTCTGATTGAGGGCAAAACGAAGCAGGTCTACGATTTGCCCGAACATCCTGGCTTATGTCTATTATTGAGCAAGGATCGGATCACTGCCGGCGATGGTGTCAAGGCTCATGATCTGGCCGGCAAGGCAGAGATATCGAATACCACAAATGGTCAGGTATTTCGCCTGCTCAATGAGGCGGGCATCAGGACGGCGTATGTAAAGCATTGCGGTGCCAAATCCTTCATTGCCCGCAAATGTGAGATGATACCCATTGAGTGGGTGACCCGTCGTTTGGCCACTGGTTCATTCCTTAAACGTAATGCCGGCGTACCGGAGGGCTACAGGTTAGTGGCATCTGTCAGGGTTATCACACATCCACAGTGATCGACAGCGATCGCCTCGTTATCAACCGCCAAGCAACCGCAGTGCAGTGGCTTTTGTTGTGGTAAACAAAATTTTTTAACTGCAATTGATGCACTGGTCGGAGGTCGATCAGCGGTAGCGGTTGCTGTGATCATTAAATCTGTTGATAAGCCAATTAGACAAATCAGCCAGCCAGCCAGCTTATGGAGCGACATTGTAAAAGTCAAATCAAATCTTACAATCTTACAGATTTTCACCACCCAAGCAGGAGACCTTCTTTAAGGACGATGCCAATCATGATCCACAATGGAGCGATGAGCAAATCATATCAGCCAAATTTGAGCTAAATGGCCTGCTAATTGGTAAGTAGATTTAATTTCTAAGTTTCAAGCACAATCCACCTTAAATGTCCTTTGTTAATCAATCAGGTCAAGATGAAGTGGATATTATGCGTCGCACCACATTGCTGGTATTCGAGGTCCTGGAACGTGCCTGGCAGACCAAGAACTGTGCTCTTATCGACATGAAGGTGGAATATGGCATCGATGCTGATGGTAACATTGTTCTGGCCGATATCATTGATTCGGATTCGTGGCGCCTGTGGCCATCTGGTGATAAACGTCTCATGGTAGACAAACAGGTCTATCGCAATCTTACCTCTGTGACCAGCAGCGATCTGGATACGGTGAAGCGTAATTTCATTTGGGTATCCGAACAATTGGCTGATATTGTGCCAAAAAAGGACCATCTGGTGGTCATATTGATGGGCAGTGCTTCGGACACATCGCATAGTGAGAAAATTGCCACCAGTTGCCGTTCCCTGGGACTGAATGTAGAGCTACGTGTAAGCTCTGCCCATAAAGGACCCGAGGAGACGTTAAGAATTGTCCGTGAATACGAATCGGTGATGAATAACATCATATTTGTGGCCGTAGCTGGACGTTCGAATGGTTTGGGTCCTGTTGTGTCCGGTAGCACCAATTATCCGGTTATTAATTGCCCGCCCGTCAAGTCGGACAACATGCAGGTGGATGCTTGGTCCAGTTTGAATCTGCCCTCGGGTCTGGGATGTGCCACCGTTCTTTATCCAGAGGCAGCTGCATTGCATGCCGCTACCATTTTGGGTCTGGGCAACTTTATGATTTGGTCCAAATTGCGTGTGAAGCAATTGAATAACTTTATTACTCTCAAGAAGGCTGACAAGGAGCTACGTGGAGTGCGCAATGCCTAAAGGATTATGGACCAATAATCTCAAGTCTCTTTCCGTTCGTTTTAAATATATATACGCATATATTTTTTTTATTTTTGTTCTATTTCGAGAACATTTTAGTTTAAGCGTGACACAAAATAAAAAGACCGAATTTTTTTTCTTAACCCTGAAATTTATATTTCCTATGAATTTGAAACTTATAATGTTCAAGGCTAATTTATCCTTTGGCTAAATTTTTATAAAAAGTTATCTGAAAGTTTAAGTTGAAAAATGTTTTTGAATTTTGTAACGTCTGTTACCACAACATGGGTCTGTTAACCCATTTTGAGTCTGTTGTTGACTTACCAGTTTTGTTCAGTGTGGGATAATGTCTAATGGTAGCAGCTGATTAACAGTGTTGCTAGAGAGTCACATATAACAAAAAGAAAACAGAAACTGAAGTATATTTAATCCTTAGAACTCACCGGCTCATTCACACGTTTTAAAACCCAAATTAAAGCATATATGGGTGTTACTGTGCTCCAGCCCTATCCGCTGCCCGAGGGCAAATCTGGCGCCTACATAATCGATCATCTATCGAAGCGTCTGCTGTCGCTGGGTGCTACACATGCCGGACAATTTCTGGTGGATTGCGAGACATTTATATCAACTCCTCAGCATGGCGGAGCACCAAGTCGTGCAGTCCATGTGCTACACAATTCTGAATATCCCGCCTCCACCTTCTCCATCATTGACAATGGCACTGGGAAACAGGTCTCCCTGGTAGCGGACAACATATTCGACTTGCTCATGCTAAAGATGACTGCGACATTTGCCTCGAAGAAACAAACTAAAATTGAGTCTCGCGGAGCTCGCTTTGAGTATGGTGATTTTGTCATTAAGCTGGGATCGGTGACCATGATGGAACACTTCAAGGGCATACTTATCGAGATTGAATACAAATCGTGCGTCATTCTCTCATATTGCTGGGAAATGATACGGGAAATGCTTCAGGGATTTCTGGGTATGCAGGTGCCAAAGGATTATCCCAACTACTTTACCACCCAGACAATAATGAATGCCATGGGTCAACAGCAGCTCCTTCATGCCAAGCATAATGATCTCTACGAGCCAATGGACACAGTTAAACAGTATTTGGAGCAATTCACCAACTATCGAAAGCACGTCAATGTCCATGTGGGCGGAGCTGCTGGAGTTTCGGTACAACCCATTCATATGCCACCCAGTTCGATTGTTGGAGTGGGCGTGGGCATGGGCAGACCCTGATGTGAGGTTAAACTGGAGCCTGCTGAACCAGCTCCAGCTGCAGCCACAAATGAATAGTTTGAAAGCAATTTTTGATTTTTATTTTTTTGTCTCTTTATCTTTTATTTTTAAATATATATATTTGTAACACAATAGTTATCATATACATATATTAATATACATATATATGTATATCTATATATTGTGTGGATGTGTATGCATGAATATTCTTAAGATGCTCCTTTCTTTGATTGTAAGTACAATATCAATTGTTTTAGGCTATAATATAAAAAGAACAAACAAAAATCGGAAATAAAGTGTATGTCCGTCTATTCAGATATCAAATTTAGAAGCCCTACAAATATGGGTTGTGTTTAACTAAATTAAATGTCAAGGTATTTGTATTTCTCTTTGATTTTGTAAGTTGGGTAAGTTGTCTTCTATAGCAAGTTCTAAAGATCCGAAATGTGGCAAATACAATGTCGCCGCTAAATGCCAGACAAAATTTTATCAATGTGTTTCCAATAGATTGCATCGAATTATACATATTCTGTGTTTTTGAAAAGTATTTAAATCAAATTCATCAATTTCTAATTCGAATAATTGTGGACAACTTGGAAAAGTTGCCAAAATCAGAACTTTCTTGCATTTTCAATGCGGAAACTACTCGAATAAAAATTGTGATCTGTTTTCGAACCAGATTGGAATATAAGGGCTCTGGAGAGCGCCTAGGATGACAAAAAAAGAGTGTCAAATCGCAAATCAAAACGAATTTTGACTTTATGGGGTATAAGATTAACAAAATAATGATAGTTCGATTTGAGGGCCGAGGTCATTAAAGGAAATGGGAGCCCATAGACCTTCACATATTCTGTATTAGTTTGTGTGTGTATATATATATATATATATACACATATATAAAATGCATATTTTCATTACAATCGATTGAATGATTTTTGTTTTATTCCAAAAAGTAAGCAAGAAAAAATATATATATATATTTATAAATGTAAGTGTAGTATATAGCATATATGTATGTATGTTTGTTGGTTTGTTTGTATGCATATGTAAGATTAAACATAAAAAAAATTATTTAAAAAAAATATATATATGTATATGATCAGTGAATTTCTAAATCCTGGTGTTCTTTTTTTTTCTTGTTTTCTTGTGTTTTTGCTTTTCTTTTCTTGCGTTATTTTTTTTTTGGCTTAACAATTATTAACAAATTTTGTTAAATTTTTGTGAAATATTGAAAAAAATGTAGGTAGGTAGGTAGGTAGGTTGGTGTAGCTATGTACGTACGTATAAAATTAATAATAGTTTATCGTAATGATGTTTTTTTTTTCTTTTTCTTAATCATTATGCAATCATGTTCAACTTAAATTTTACATCGATTCTGTATCTCGCATATTCATATTAATTGTCTGGAATTGTGTCTGTGTGTGTGTGTTTGTTTGTTTATTTGTGTGTTTATGGATAACAGTATATGGTAATATAACAGCGTGCTAAGTACGCTGCTTTCGCGATTCCTTATCGCCATTCGTCATGATCCTTTTCCTACCACACAAATTGTTGTCTTTTGCATACATAGTTTATTCGTTGAATTTTACAAATATTTTTTGAAAATATAACTGTTGTTTTCAATGTCAGCGGTTATATCCGTACCAAAATGCAAATGTTGGTTGTAGCATTTTGGTTTCCTTTATGTAAATAGCATATCATACCAATTCATATATGTAAGTAGATACATACATGTACCGTTATGAATGGGTTTTTAATATTTACATTAAAAAACCATTGCATAGTTTTGTGAACGAAATCAAAATTGATTTTGGTAAGAAAATCCCTGACTTAATATGCATGTGTCTGTAGGATTTATATAGTGTATGTATACACACATATACGTGTATATATATATATATATGTATATATATATAATTTGTAGTTTCAGGCGGATATCATTTCCCGTTCAATTGTTGTCTCTCTTCCTTCTTCTTCTTATTTTTCATACATATATGTGAGATAATATACACACATGTAGTATATGGTTTTAATTCCATTTATATTTCATTATATTCTTTTCCCATCCATCCTTCCTGTATTTTGGTGTTTTATGGTGTTATTCTTGCACTCGCCTCACACTTTGGATGTTGTTATGCTTCCTATTTAGTCTCGAATGGGCAAAGTGGCTGGCTTCACATGACCGCCATCACCTTCAGATACAAAACGCTTGCGACCGCTGAAAAGATTAATGATAAAAATAAAAAATTAACATATACATACATCATCTAAGTTAGTTATTGCATATTAAACTGCCATCACTCTCCCCCTCTTTCTCTCTTATCAGAAACAGAGAAACCTACTTTAGGGAAATCATTTTTAAATTGATTTTAAACAAAAGTGTTTATAACAATCCCCAATTATGTTACAAATTTACAACACATACATAATTAAATAATGCCTTGTATTGCATGCATATGGTACGTGTATATGCAGTTTCCCCCTTCCCTATGAGTCGCTCTGTTTTTATGTACATACATCATATGTTACAAAATACTTTAAGTAAATTTTTTGGCAAAAATAAAATCTCAATGCGTTTCACAAATTTGCACAAAAAGTTCATTCAACCGTTGACCCTTTTTCTCTCCCTCTCCTCCTTCTCACGCTATCTCTCTTCAACTATCTGTGACTTAGTATAGAGAACATAAAACTAGTTTCGAAATGTTAAAGTCAGACCAGGCGGCTGCTGTTGCCTGCTGCTGCTGCTGCCCACCAAATATCGAATTTGAAGCTTTAGCACAGCTTTAATTGTGCATACACATACATACATGCATACATATGTGCATATACATTGCACATAAATAAGTCACTTATAAAAACAATTTATGTACATACATACATATACCTACATAGATATACGGTAATGTGTTCATATTTGGAGAGTTTATTTGAAATCAGTAGATTTGTGGAGATTTGCATGTTTTTCTTCTTGTTTTTCATTCAAGCATTCACTGTTATTTTAGTTTACCAAAAGTAAATTAGTGCGGCAATTTATTATTAAGAACTCATTATCTTAGTATTTTTTAGGAGGATGTGGCAACTTGTTTAAGCTAAAATAAAGTTAAAGGGTATTTTTTTCATCATGTGCCGGTTGCAAAAAACTGAGACACTCTGTGTCTGTACGAACATACATCCATGCATACATATGTATGTATGTATGTCGGACGTCGCGCTCACAGCTGCCATTGCGTTGGCGTCGACGTCTCTAGTGTCTCTCTTTCTCTCTATGTCTACATATAAACATGTGCATATAAATGTATGTGCAAAGTGAGTGCAGTTGCTGCTTTTGTTGCTGTTGTTGTTGTTGCTACTGTGCTTTAAAGTGCCAAAGAGCAATAGCCGCAATCAAGGCGAATGCAAATGCAGTTACAACAACTACTGCAACTGCATAAGTGGGTGTGGCAAGAGAGGCAGGTCGATAGCAGCACCGCTTGGCCGCCATGTTTACCTTCACACAGACAGACACACACACACGTCGCGATCTTGAGCCAAATGCAGGTTGTTATACCAACAACAATAATCAATAGATGTAAAACAAAAACAACAACAGCAACGCTACGCTTTACCCCCCCGGTACCAACCCATCACCATTTTGTTTGCGTTATCGATAAATTAAATAAACCATAAAATAAAAAACCAAGAAAAGCAAAAAAAAACAAAAAGCAAAAACAAACCAACGAAGTAGAAGAAAAACAACGCCGACTAAAAATAAATAACTAGCCGGCACCTGATAAACCTGCACACAATCAACAGCTCCGCGGACTGCCCCAATGAAAAAGTAGATGAAGAAGGGAAGAAACAAAAACAACAGAAAATAACAAAACCAAAGAAAACTAACTGCGCAATAGAAACATGTACCTATGAATGTATGTACATACATATACCCACAGGCATAGTACATATACATACGTATGTATGTACACATGTATATATGTCGTATGCGCAATAATTGGGATGGACAACTTTTCACATTATTTCATTTGACGATAACATAACCTATACTAAAATATCAATATCATATTTTATCACTCATACGCAATGTTAGTTTTGCCACTTTTTGCAATTAACGCATTTTAAATTTTAGTTCATCAGAAATAGTAAAATTTACTATAAGGTTTTTTTTTTACTTTTAACAATATCAACAACAATAAAAAAACCAGTCCAATTTAATATATGTACATATGTACAAACATTTCTGTGTATCAGTCAAAGGCGTAAAAACAAATCACAAATACTGAAATGCCGGCAAAACAAAAATGGTTTGTTGTTTATTCTACAGGTATAGATACATATATGCATATCTATATATGCATATATATATTTATAAATATCCATGTATGCCTGTTAAACAAGACAAATAAAAGAAATTTGATTTGTAATTAGAAAGACTGATCGAAGAATATGTTATATAAGAATATAGGAGTAAAATATTCTACGAATCGTATATGATCTCCTTTTTAATTCCCCTGAATAGCCGCCTCGTCCAAGCACTCAATTTATAAACAACAACAAGTTTCATAAGCGGTAAACAAATGAAAGTGATTGGCTTGTGGGGGCAAGTAGCGGGTGGTTAGGTGTGGTGGTGAGCGAGGGATAGACAGACGATGGTTCCCGAAGAGAAACAAATAAAAATTACGTAAACTTGCAATGTTCTCATCGCTCTCATTGCTGCGCACTCACATTGCATTACTCAATGTGTTATTGCCCTTTTAGATGTGGGCGGGCGGGCGCGCAATGGGGCGGATTCATTGTTCTTCTTGTTCTCCCACTACTTTATCTATCAATGCTGATAATATTACAGTTACATAAGAGAGACAGAGAGGCATGATGTTATTTGGCAGGGAAATTCATATTCTTACCGTGATGGCACATTATTGATAATCTTGTCAGTAAGAAAGCCGGCACGATTGCAGCGCTCAACGAAACGATCGAGTATAATATAGGCCAATGGTACATCCAATACAATATCAGCCATATCATCATACACACGCATAAAGCCCTGTAAAGAGACCGAAAAAAAAAACAATTTAAAGCCATTTTAATTTGGTCTACAATAGAAATCGATATTTCTGTTTCTCTATAAATTTCATTGGCTACGCACCTGTTCCATGCCGGCCGGCAACACTAGACAAGTGAGATCCAATGACTTGAGCAGCTCACACATGGCCTCCTCGGTGGTCTGGCTGAGCGACTCTAGGGTCATAACAATGGCCTCGTAGACCAATTCGTGATGATAGTGCGGAACCTCGAGGGCACGAAGGCATCTCTGCGCTTCGGCAATATCGCGCGACGATAGATATTCCTTGAGGAGCAGTGTCATCTGCTTGGTGATTGTCTTCACCGGACGCAAGGGCCCGCCCATGCCCCAGACATTGTCAAGATGTGCCCAGCCCTGTTTGTGGAGCAGTGAATCAGCTCGTCGTAATGCCTGATCGGCATACTCATTTAAATCCGTGCGTTCCTCGGGTTTTATTATAAATTTCGGTGGGATGCAATCATCAGCAACGGCACGTGCTATGAAATTGCCTAACATTTGTGGAGCCTCCGGAGTATCGAGTATGAGATCGGGCAGATTAGTTAGGAGCATATTGAAGCCCTTCTCAATATCCTTGCCGGTAATAACACGGCCATAGAGATCAGATACAAGCACCGATGTCATTTCTCGCTGCGAATCCTTATGATCCATGGCAATTTCGATTAAAATGCTGGTAATATGCTCACGCAAAGGGCCCTGCAGTATCTCATCGAAACTAACAGCAACCTCATGAGTATCACCATGCTCGTAATATTCCAAAACAATTGGCTCAGCCAATTTAAAGAATTCCTCAGGTGTGATTTCTGTAATCACCTCACGTAGCTCCACATTTCGATCATTGCATTCACTGCTATCATAGTTAGGATCGTTCTCATCCTCATAGACTTCGGCCAATGCCTCTGAGCCAGGTAATCCCCAAACGCCCTTACCGCCGGCGCCGCCCTTTTTGGGTAGTCCGCGACCACGATTCAAGTTACGTGAACGTCGACTGTTCTTCCAGCGACGATGGGGCACTACATAGCCGGTGCCGCCACCACTTCCACTGCAACTGATGCTCCCAACGGCCGAATGCAGTGTTCCGCCGCCGCCATTAGCTGTTAACAAAAGTGGCGATGAGAAAACTCCTGGAGAGGTGGCCGAGCCATTGCTTGGTGTTGTCGCAGAAGTTAAGGAAGCACCACCGCCAACACCGCTGACACTGCTACCACTATTTTGTCTTTGTATAAGTCGCTTGGCCTTGCGCTTAATCCGCCCATCGCCATGTCCATCAGCCGACACAGGCAATGGCTTTTTAATATGATGATGTCCATTAGAGGAACCACTACCATTTAGTTCCACTGCCTCGATCTCGCCATTCAGTTCGCGTTCAACAGAACTCTCCTTGGAATCAGTACCGGTGCCTCCACCGCCACCACCACTGCCACCATTGCTGGTAGCATGTTTGTTATGGCGTGCTTCTATTTCCATAATCTTTTCGTTGATCTTTCCTTCCCTTGGAATGGTCTTGGATTGTACTCTATTACCAGGTGCAGGCTAAGCAAAATAAAAACGAAAAATAAATCAATTAACTGTGAAATAATTGCTGACAAAACAAAGAAATAACTGTTCTACTATGTACGTGCTCTTGGGCAAACAGAAGTCAAACGTGCATATCAGGATTTATTTATTATTTATCACGATATGTTCCTGAATTTATAGTCCAAAATTAATCTAGTCCTCTTCCAATCAAATTTTAGGTCTTTAACAAAGATTTTTCGGAGTATGCAGAGTATTGCAATTTCAAATTAAAAAAAAATGAATTTTACAACAAATATGTACATAGAAACAAGTTAGATCAGACAATAAATAAATATGGAGTAATATATCAGAGGTAAATAATCGTCGCGTGATTCGAATTTCAGTGTTTTTGTGTTAAAGCCACTGAGACGAATCGAGTTTGCATACTCGAATGTTTCAGTATATTGGAAATTTGACATACTCGTTGCATTTCTTTCATATGTATGTATGCATTAATGTACATACATACAAACATACATATGTGCATATGAACATATTTACGTTAAGAAGTGGGTGTGTACTAGACGACTGTTCCTTGGCAGTCGAAGCCAAATTCAAGGTCACAAGCACACAATATAACATAATTTATACCGTTAGAGTAATAAAGAATGCAAAAAGCTTTGCAACCCCCGAAAACAACACACAACACACTCACACACACGAAAAACTGTTAATGCCATCTCTTTCGTCCTTATTTGAGCTAAGCTCGCTCAGAATTTTTCCTTACATATGCACATACATATATATAAGAGTATGTAAACATGTATATACTATGTACGTATGTACATATGTATTTGTAGGTACATTTAACAGAAACATAATACGAATAATAATAATAAATACATACATACATACATACATATGTATACCGCATTGCTTTATTTTGTTTTGGTTTTGTGCTTTTCGACATCTCTCTCTCTTCCTCTCCTCTGTCTGTCTCCCTTTTATTTTAAATATATCGCTTTTTATATACTTAAATACATATATCAGACATACATACATATGTATGTATATGGACATGTTGTACATACACATGTAAGTTTGTATGCTGTAACCGGTTTTTATGTTTGTTTTGCCCGGTTTAACCTTGAAATTTTGTGTGCCCCTTACGAATTTCTATGTTTTTATCATTTCTTCCCCTTCTTCTTCTACTTCATGTTTTTTGGTTCTCGCACTTGTTGTGTTTGCCCCCTTTTTTCGTCAGGGAGCGAGCGAGTGAGCGAGAGAGGAAGAGAAACGATTTGTTTTTATTCTGTGCGTGCCTATGTAAAGGGGAAGAGAGAAAGGGAGAGCATAAAAAGTGACGCCGTCGAGAAACTGCGTCGCAGAAATTTTGCAAAATTTTTTTTTGTCTTGCAGAGCCACAGAGTGGGACGGACAGAGGGATAAAGACGAAGAAATACAAAAACAACATTGTTTACTGTTTCTTGCGATTTTACAGTCCAGGCACGAATTAAGTGACAATTGGAAAAAAAAGACACAAGGTTTTCTTTTTTGAGAGACATGATCCAATTATTGTAGTGTAATTGAGTACATATGAATGTCTTAAATGGAATGATTTCAAATCTGAAATCGGAGATTTTTCAAATGATAATATTTTCTTAGCTGCATTAATAATGTTAGCCGTCACTGTAATATTTGATACTTTGCGGGAGATCTCAATAACAATTTTGGAGACGGTTTTTGGAACCAAAATAAATACATAAATACATTCATATGTATGTATGTACATATGTACACATATACACTCGCAGACACATGCATGTATACAGCTCATATTCACAAATATGTACATATATAAATAACAATGAAAACGTAAGAAAATAAAAAAAAAATAAGCAGCCAACACAGACTGCTGCCCTATTAGCCCACCCCACCCTGGGCTCATGCTTGTTTGAGGCCTATTGCTCTGCAGCTGTTTGTGTGCGTGCGTGCGTGCCGGCCGAATTTATCACGTAGGCCAAAAACAAAATTGTCAATTTGAAAAGTCTGGAAAATACCAGCAAATCCAATTGGAAAATTATAAAAGTAAGGGATCCAATTTAAGCGAAAGTGTACCAATATTTTTGACCCACACTGTGTTGATCGTTTGCACATAACTGTATACGTGTATGTGTGTGTGTATTCTGTTTTGTATTTTTGCATTCGCAATCACCGGCAAATGACAGTTTTTTTTATCTCCAATTTCATTTTGCTCTTTTATCCGATTCTCTTACTTACATGTTTTGTGCTTTATTTGTGTTTGTGCTCTTCTACTTTTTGGCCTTTACACGCTGCTGCTGCTACCTACACAATTGCAACAACACTGAGACTGCAAAGTTAAAGTTGCCGCGCGGTGCTTTTAGTTTTGGTTGTCTTTGCAAATTGTAAAAAGCTCTTTTAAATGCAGTTAGTTCCTTTTCTACAACAAATTCGTTGCACTTTTTTCACTTCTTTTTGCTTTTTTTTATTTTTTATTTTGTTACTGGAACCTACGATGCATTCTCACACTCTCACACACACACAAACACACATACATACACACACATACAACTGTATGCATGAAGTGAGCGGAGGAGGAGGAGTAGCAGTAACCACTCAGTTAACGCCTTTTTCGGGATAGTTGCTTTTAAAATATATGTATCAAAGCCTTTTGATTTTATACAAAATTGTTGTTTTAAATTCGATTAACCGTTTCTGTTTTTTTTTCTCCTTTCTTTTTTCGTAAACACGTTAGGAAACGACAGCTATGAAAAATCAACTGAGACTGAGCGAGAGAACAATTCATCGAGCGCTTTTATAGGTAGCAGCAGCTAGCATGCGTCGGTGCCCGTATACAGTTATGGAGTCGACCTTTTAATACTCTTCACAATAATAGCCATAAGTGTCACTTAGTTGAAATTCGCGTTTTCCCAAATTTTTTCGTATATTTTTTTTTTGTATTTATTCAAATAGAAAAAAAAACTATATATGTTTTGACATAATAATAGATATGGTTACGATGTTTAAAAAAAACAAAAAAAAAACCATCACACTTCAAAATACCCTTTCGGACATGCTCTTTAATTCTCATTTAGAAAAGTGTGACCATCACGGGAAAGAATTTTTTTTTTTTTTGGGCTTGTTACAAGTTTGAAGTTTACAAAAGGGCGGTTAGATTTTAAACAGAATATTAGAAACTTTATTTTGCTTAATGTCGATAAATTTATAGAAGCCTTTTCTAATTTATTCTACTCTTCATACTCCTCATTAATGCTGAAAATATTGTCTTCAATAAAATCGGTGGTCTGCTCAACCGTTTCTCGTTTCTTAGGAAATGAACGAAAACGTTTACGTTCAAATTCACGGAAATTACGACGCGTGGCCGCTGAGACACCATGAAGAGTGCGTACCACAGGATTATTGGCGCAATAAACTGACGGATCGTACGAGGGTACTTCTGGTTCTTTATCCCAATCTTCAGTAGTTTCAATGATCTGCATTATTAGACCAGTATTTGGTTTAATTGGCATTTTATCAGGGCATTGAAAGCGTTCAAAGCTCGACCGATAAACACACGACAAAACATGATCCTGTAAAATTTGAAATACAGTTAATTAAAACTTGTATGCGTTTACTAGGTACTAGGACTACTATTACCTGCATATCGGCCACGGATACCACATGAGAAATGTCGAATGGACAGCGTTTCATCTCAACGCCGGAATAATTACGGGCGCAACGGTATAAGTGGGTCGCCAAGCGATTCGGCATCAAACGGTGCGTTTTGTCAAATGGGCAGGTAACGCATTTATGAGTCCAATCGGAAGAATTAATGATGCTAGTATGCAAATCCGCCTTTGACGACATGGTTTCGACCTTAAACAAATTTTTCGTGTCTGCTCTTCGTCGGTCAAACGCTAAAATAACGGATGTTGCTTTAGCGATGAGATGCGAGAATTTAATTTCACGTGTTATCTAAAGTCACTGTTATCGGGAAATCGGGAATAAATAAACCATCTCTATTTGTTTGTACATTATCTGGTCACACTCAACATCCACCATTTTCTTTGTGGCTTTGTTGCGCCCCGTGTGGTTTCCTATTAATTCTGTGATCAAAAATTCAGTTATTAGCATAGAAAATGGTAAAGTTATAAACATTTAAATAGTTTTTCCTTCCGTTTGCAGTTCAAGTGTATAGTGTTTAGTGGAATTACAAAGATTTCATAGATAATTTCATACATAAAACCATTTTCATTTGCCGGGTGGCCGTAGTCGGTTTTTTTTATTTGACAGGCAGCGGCTTCTATGGAGCACGTGAGCGGGGAGCCCTTATTTCCAGAAGGTTCTGGACAACGGCTCGTCCCATGGGTTAATTAAGGGCCTGAAAAATGTAAAAAGCATGCGGAATTAATCATATCTGCCGGAAATTTCTAGAATTTCATGTCAATCTCTTGGGGTATGAGTCATCGTCATGATTGGATCGGTGTCTTTTAACCAACAGAAGTTTTTTCTTTTTGGGGGTTATGTTGAAGGAGGCAAACAAACTTAAATTGAATCTAATTGTTTCCTCCTCCTTCTTTTCCTCGTTCTGCTTCGTCATTGTAGGAGATGTCTTTAAATCCCGTTCGCGTGCTCAAAAATGAGGCGCAGGAAGAGAAAGCCGAAATGGCTCGCCTCTCTTCGTTCATTGGAGCCATTGCCATTGGCGATCTGGTAAAGAGTACTCTGGGACCCAAGGGTATGGACAAGATATTGGTAGCCACTGGACGCAATGCTGGCCAGGTGGAGGTAACCAATGACGGCGCCACAATTCTACGCGCCGTTGGTGTAGACAATCCAGCAGCAAAGATCCTGGTTGATATGTCGCGTGTCCAGGATGAGGAAGTTGGCGATGGCACCACCTCGGTCACTGTGCTGGCCTCTGAGCTATTGCGCGAGGCTGAGAAATTGGTCGAGAAGAAATTGCATCCACAGATCATTGTCTCTGGCTGGCGTCAAGCTACCGCTGTTGCCTTGGAGGCCCTTATCAGTGCCGCTCAGGATAATTCAGCCAATAATGAGAAATTTAAGGAGGATCTTCTGAACATTGCCCGTACCACTTTGTCCTCAAAAATTTTGCATCAACACAAGGACTTCTTTGCCAATCTCGCTGTGGATGCTGTGCTACGTTTGAAGGGCTCTGGTGAATTAAAGTCCATTCAGATCATAAAGAAATCGGGCGGCACTTTGGGCGATTCGTTCTTGGATGACGGTTTCTTGCTGGATAAGAAGCCAGGTGTTCATCAGCCACAGCGTGTAAGTATTTCATTGTGCTCGCCCCCCTCCCCCAATGTACCTACCCCTGCAACTGCTGTGCTTACAACTGATGTCCATGGTCGCGTCAAAATGACTGTGAGCTATGTTAACCGGTCAGAAATTCATATCACAGCCATTTTGACGAGTTCGATGGGCATACGAATCTTCATAAAAATAATGCAAAATCTTTGAAAATTCTATGAAATGTGAAATGATATGTGAAAATCAAATTGATTGAGTTTTGTATCCTTTGTTAGATTGAAAATGCAAAAATTTTAATTGCCAATACACCAATGGACACGGATAAGATCAAGGTATTTGGCAGTAGCATCAAAGTTGATTCTCTGGCTAAAATTGCTGATTTGGAAATGGCCGAAAAGGAGAAGATGAAGGAGAAAGTGGACAAAATTTTAACCCACAAATGTAATGTGTTCATCAATCGTCAATTGATTTATAATTATCCGGAGCAATTGTTTGCCGATGCCCAAGTGATGGCCATTGAACATGCCGATTTTGATGGCATTGAGCGTTTGGCCTATTGCACAGGAGGTGAAATCGTGTCGACTTTTGAGAATCCATCGCTGGTCAAACTGGGCGAATGCAAGGTCATTGAACAGATTATGATTGGCGAGGATACACTTCTGCGTTTCAGTGGCGTCAAATTGGGCGAGGCCTGTACCATTGTGATTCGTGGAGCTACACAACAGATTCTGGACGAAGCTGATCGCTCATTGCATGACGCTTTGTGTGTGTTGGCGGCCACAGTGAAGGAGTCGCGCATTATCTATGGCGGCGGCTGCTCGGAAGCTTTAATGGCCAATGCCGTACTGAAGAAGGCGGCTGAAACACCAGGCAAAGAGGCCATTGCCATTGAGGCATTTGCCCGTAAGTGTGAATTGATTACCAATAATTGAGCAGCTATTGAATTCGTTACTTCTTTTCTATCTTAGGTGCTCTTTTGTCTCTACCCACTGCCATAGCTGACAATGCTGGCTATGATTCCGCTCAGTTGATCTCGGAGCTTCGTGCTGGCCATGCCCAGGGTAAACATCATTTGGGCCTGGACATGGAACAGGGCAAGGTGGCTGATGTCCGTCAACTGGGCATCACCGAATCCTTTGCTGTTAAGCGTCAGGTTCTTCAGTCAGCTGCCGAGGCCGCCGAAATGATTCTCCGTGTGGATGACATTATTAAATGTGCACCCCGCCGACGTGTTCCCGACAGGGGTTATTGTTAGACTTTCTTTTTTTTCACTAAGTATTCTTTTTGTTCTAGGATATTTTTTTTTAACAAACAAAAAAAAAAAGGTACCCCCGACTCTCGTTTAACAATTCATCGCTAATTTTATGTTTTGTTTAATATAATAATAATAATAAAACACACAAACACAAATCCACACAAACATGCACACAAACACACACACATACTCGCTGAAACGCTTTTCAAACACCCATTGTAACCCAGAGAGAAGAGAGCGAACAAAACTCCCAAAACACACATTTCAAAAATGTCTAAAATGAAATACAACAGCAAATTTTGTAAACTTATTACAATTTTTGTTGTAAGCATTTAATGTGCGCAAATTGATCGAAGGGAATTCCGCAATCAATTGCAGGAACCTCAAACCACAAAAAAAATGTATGAGAAATACAATAAAAGAAAGAAAAAAATAATATATTTATGCTTAACAAAAACAAAAAATCAAATTAAAATGACAGTTTGTTTTTCTTAGATTGCAAATGGAATCATCTTTTCAGCTATCAGTTTCAGTTGGTTGTGCTTCAATCAGAATATTAGAGTTTTATATCCTCTTTAGAAGGATTTTCCAACGTAATTTTGAGTTTTTGGCTTAACCTGATGAATCTTATATCCTGATATTATTTTATGTCCTCTTTAGAAGGATTTTCCAACGTATTTTGTGTTTTTGATTTAATTGATTGATTCATTTTGTTTAGTTGAAAGCCACATCGAAAGGTTTTATATATAAATGAAAGGAAATTCTAAATATAAACTCAAATATCCTTATAGCTTTTTAAAAAATGGATTAAAAACAAAAGAGTTGTGTTAATAATTTTAATATATATATTTGAATATTTTCTTTTTTAACTAAAATCTCAAAATTCTTAAAGTTAATATTGTTGCTATTTTTATGTTTTTTTTTTTTTTTTATTTTCTCGTAACGGTAAAGTATTAATTTATTTAATACCAAATGGTTCGGTTTTGGTTTCAACACTGCAAAAAAAAAAAACAATTCTTTATTGTAAATTCTGTTTTACAATTAATTTCTCTTTCTTTACAATGAAAACGTTAAAAAAAATTAAGAAAAAATAATAATAAAAATAAAACAAACAATTATTAGCCGAAACATAGCAGAAATTTGACATTCTTGAAGACTATAGGGGAGGATTTGGGGAGATAATATATATACATATATATGTATATGTTAAGAGACATTAGAAATTAACTTTGTCTGTTCTTTTAGTTTGTTTTTTTTTTTTGGCCATCAAGATTGCATAAATAAAACAAAAATATTTAAGTCATAAACAAATAGAAATATATATACAGGAGGAGATGGGGTGGGGATGGGTTTTGGGGGGTATTTCTCTGACATACGATCGAGAGAGGGACAGAGAGACTGAGTGAGTATGTGCGCGTGTGAGAGATAAAGAGAGAAAGTATCCAGTAACGATTAAGTGAGGCGCCGAAGAAGAGTTTACGAAATGGCACACTCCATTTCACCATGCTTAGGCACACAGTCGAGTACATGGGCTACAGCACGGGACATGTAGGTCATGGTGCCATAGCTGCCGCTGGGAGCACTGCAAGAGAGAGCGCAAATTAGGATGAAAATATGACCACAATAATCTTTATTTAACCCACCTATCGTACAGATGCTGACATATATAGGCAGCTCCACCACAGAGCAACATGCCAGATGCCGCCTGTTGTTGTTCCTTGCCGTCCTTGAGCTTGGCACAGCATAGAGTGGCATCGCCTTGCACCTTGCGTTGATCCTCGAGGAATAATTGGTTGGCCTTGTGCACCAAATGCTCCACATAGATAACATCACCCAAAGATGGCACCATATTGTGCTCAGTGACCAGGGTAAGAACCATTAGGGCCTCAACCACAAGTTGACGATACTCTGGCTGTGGTATTTGATTCAAGGCCGTTTCCACTTCTAGGGCAAACTTTAATTCACCCGGCGTCATTTCCTGGGTAAGGCTCTGTTGCAAAACACGTCCCTCGATGGCCAAGCCCTGACATTTCTCCAAGACCGTCCACACGCGTGAGTAGAAATCTCTGGGCACTCGATTCAATGCACCATCGAGACGACGTCGACGCAACCACTGACCTTGCCTATCATCAATAGTGGCTATAAGAGCATCCTCACCCTCTGGATCACCCAGACCAATTTGGCTTTTCTTACTAACGCGACTGCTTTTGCAACTCACAATCGAAAGATTGCCACGAGCAACTGTCAATAGAAATGAAATTGAAATTAGAATGAGGATGATGATGATGGAGGAGGAAGCAATGTTCTACTTACCGCTGCTGACGGCAAACTCTTTGCCGCTGAGTATATGATAGAGCAGATTCTTCATCTCGAATGGCGAGAGATTAAGTAGATGTTCCGATGCTGCCTCACCGTCACAGTTAAGGGTACGCGACAGCTCCTTGGCCATAACCTGAATGATGAGGCCAACACGCAGGCGTAACATCTCATGAAACAGTTGCGGCTCGGTCCGTATAAACATGGCCAGATAGACCATTAACTCTTGTGTCAACATGGCTGTACTCTCATCATCGCCATAAGCCTGACAACGAAAGAGAAAAACAAAACAAGACATGTGAGATGTGAGACACTAGGAACCTCTTTTTGTTCTTGGTCTTACATCGTGTATCAACTGACGTAGCTCACCCTCGGGCAGGGGAGCGGTTATTGTATGCTCATTGTTTGGCGGCATTCCCACAGTTACTTGCTTCTGGCGCACCAATAGATCGGTTACCGCTTTGGCCAAATCCTCGACACGTTTGCCCAACATGCCAGCTGTATGGCGGACCAAGCCCCATAGCTTCTGCTGGCAGGCTTTCTCATAGAGACCCTTCAGAAGATCCCGTACGGTGACGACACGTCCCTCCTCTAGCATGCCTTCAGATTGAGAAGAATCGTTGTTGTTATTCGAGCTTGTGTTGTTCTGATTATTGTTGCTAGCGGTGGCAGAATTGGTGGCGGTGGCGGCGGTCACTTTGTTATTCTTCTCATTCTCATCGTTAGCTGTGGCTGTTGTGGGTGAGGAGGCGGCATCGATAATCACTTTGGGCATGACAGCAGAAGCAGAAGATGTAGGCGACGTAGATGAGGATGAAGCACCAGCAGCACCACTACCACCACCACCACACGTCCCACCACCAGCCAGTTCGAGCACAACTTCATCCAGAAATGTTTGCTCGAGTTCTTTTTTGTGTTTGGTTTTTAGTTTTACATATTTTTTTTTTGTTTTTTGGTTACATTTTGTTTTTTTTTTTAGTGGATTGGATTAGTTGGGGATAATTGGTTAGAAGGGTTTGAGAGGGAATGCGGATTTAGACAAGTTGTTGTTGTTGTTGTTGGTTGTTGTTTGTTGAGGCAAGTTAAATGTGGCATCATGTGGGTTAATTAGAGCGCGCCCAGCACAGAAGTATCATGCAAGGATGATGATGGTCACCATGTATTCAATTTCCATGTAAATGTGTGTAAGTTTGTTTATGTGTGTGTGTGTGTGTGTGGGTGACGAAAAATAAATAAAAGAAATAAAATTTGGATTGAAAAAAGAAAAGAATAACATTAATTAAAGCAGCTAAAAACACATTTAAATGAGATGATTAGAGATAATTAATGCTAAGAAAGACATTCAAAAAATGTCTATCAAAAGTGTATAACAGTTTTTTTATTTGTATAACAGTTTAAGAAGTCTCAGAGAGCGACAGACAGAGAGAAAGTGAGACAAATAATCATGTAAAAAAAAAACAAGGGATAGATAGACTTTGTTAACAAACAATTGTTAAGTAATTCGAGCTGAAAGTGGGATTCATTGCCAATTCAAAGGGGGCGGGGGGAAAATGGAGTTGAGTTGGTTTTTGTTATGATAATGCTGGGTGGGGGTGGTGGGGGGTAAATTGGATTGTTGTGGTACACACAGATCGAACAAACACCAATCGATTAATTCCATACAATAAAACAGCCCAGAGCAGGCAACTTACCCACAGCAGCATTATTATTATCATTGTCGCCGCTTTTATGCTTAAAACCCAGGCCAGCTGATTGGACACAGACGAACGAACGAACGAAGACACGACGCATGACGTTGGAGGAGGAGGAGGAGGAATAGACAATATCACAGAAAATATAATACACAAAAACAAAAACCAAACAAGACACAAAAGAGAGAAACAGATGAACAACTAAAATTTAATGGCAACAATTAAATGCATTTTTCCCCTCCCTTTCAATATTAATACCCGATTCTTTAAATTAAGGGTTAATATCCAACAGTAAGAAGACAATTGGGACAATTTTCTGCTACCCTTACGGAAATACAAATTCGTATTAAAAATATAGCTAAATCTTTCTTTCTTCTATATATTTTGAGTGTTTTTTTCCCTATCTAAAATATGTAGTTTAATGATAATGCTAATAAATGAAGTAAATGATGATGACAAATATTGAAATCTAAAAAGTCTTCAATTTGTCTCTTCTTCATTGACATCATTTATAAAAATTATCTGAACATTATGCAAAATTTTGTTAGTTAATCAGGCGCACACTGGGCGTATACGTTATTATTGGCTAACTAGACATTTGTCCTACTATATTTAATCCTAGACCACTAGACCATTTAAAGTTTGGAAATATCTTGTTTTTGGCAGTATTTAGGAATCGATTTTATTAAATTCACGCCAATTATGGTTTTGTTTTCTAAGGCAATTGTAAAGTACTTATACAATGTACTTGGCGGATTCTCCTTTCCCCTTGGAGAGAACAATTTCCTTACCCAAAAGCAAGAACTCATCTAAGAAACTGGGCAAATTTCGATATCCAAAAGCGATTTTTCCTATCGTATGAGCTAGATCTACCATTGAATACTAAAGCTATATAAACGGTCTGTGTTCTTCCTTTCAAATGAAGATTTAATTTGGCTTTAAAACTGTTTTGTTAACATTTTTGCTTGCCAATTTTTGAAGTTCTTTAATATCTTTAAATAAAAATATAATTGTATTCGAAATAACATTAATCTGTTTCATGGATGCATTCAAGAAAAGAGTCTAAGAAGTCAGGAGACCCCCGCAATATCGAAATTTCCAAGAAGTTTTCCTTTTTTTTTTGGGCTGTCTTTACGTCCAACTACGAATCTTTAAAGTGGTCGAGCAGTTTTGATCAAACTCTCCTTTGAAAACTACTGAACTTTCTGAGTCAAAAACCTTTTTTTGTTTTATAGGATCTAGAAAGGATTTTAGATTCTTCATGAACTGACAGATCACAATCTGTTACCGTTTAACAAATGTTACTCATATTTATCACTTCTGTTCACTTCATTCTTTGATTTTGATTTCGTCGATTTTGAACTTTAGAATTTGGTTCTACAATCTATTTATGATTTAACAAGGAGATTATATATGCCTCATACCTAACTACATTTATATATTCACCCAATCTAGTCTCTAAACTATATTTTAACAAACACATCATTAAACTTAATTGTTGATATCATCATATCGCAAGATGAATATGTTCAACAAATTAAAATTGTTTCCCCATAAATTTATGTGGTGTATAATAATTTTGAATGTTTTGCGTGTGTGTGTGTGTATATATGCGTGGGTGTGTTTGTTTATCAAGCTTGTATTATTAAACTAAAAGAACTTCAGATCGTTCTTAAAAGCAATCAAATCAAGTCTTTTCAATGGTTGATTGATTGTTTTTCAATTTAACAATAATGAAAACTTTTCGTACCTGTATTGAAATCCAATCCTTGTGTATCGACCAAAAATTGTAGAATATCGCCTTGCTCCTCGAGATTCTCTGTTTCGCGTAGCATAGCGATTAGCTCTTCGACCTCTGTTTCCGCGAAATTTGTTTCCGCACGATGGCGTTGAATTAGAATTTTGGGCACAGTTACTAATTGTTGTTCAATTAAAACAATAATAAACCAGAAACCAAAGATAACAATGAAATGAAAGAAAATTAAAATGAAAATAAAATCATCATACTCAAAGCAATGTAAATAATAAAGAAGGGAGACAAATAAACCCATCTACTATCATTTAGTTAGATACTAACTCTCTTGTTGTCGCACAAATTCGCTGCGCCTGTCGACGGCCAAACGTCCATGATGCGGATCCACAGGATAGATATTCTCACGTATCAATTCACCGCCCAATTGTGGTGGCGAGGTGGGCCCCTCTTCTGGTGTGGTGGCAAAAACACTGACATGGTTCTGTTTATTGGCCTGCAGCCAAGGTGGAGGAACTATGGAGGATAAGCGACGTTCTGTCAGTGGGGAGGGACCCTCCATGCCCAGATTATCAGCTGCAACAGGGGAATATGGATTAAGTGTATTTGATTACAAGACTCGCCTGCGACTGCTACTTACAATCAACATTTATGGAACGGGTCTTCTTGATGGCTCCCTTGCATGACATACGACGTCGCAGAGTACGTGGACGCAATTGGCCACCACGTAAATTCATTGTATTGCGATTACTAAACGAACGCAATAGATGCTCATCGAGATAGGTCTGGACATCGGGATGCAAACGATCTGGATAGCCATCCTCGGTGCTGCCCAGAAAACTCAAATCCGTAATGGCTGAGGTATTCAGAAAGTCCTTTAAATTGCCCAACATGACACGTGTTCCATTGATATAGCCAGATTTTAGTTTTCTCATCGTTTGTATCATGGCCAATGGTATACGATCTTGATCTGGTTAACACACACACACAAACACACAAAAGAAAATCAATTAAATTATTGTTTTTTTTTTGTTATGTTAATATTCAAAAATGAATGAATCAATGAAATGGCGGACAGGAATGACTTTCGGGTTATTGTGGCGGCGGCTTGACGACTCTTAAGATCTACGAGTTTTGCATTAGTCACAAATTAACAACAATAACCGAACATACGGTCAAATTATATAATCTTTTTCACTAGATATTCATATAAATATAATAGGCATCACCATCATCACACATTTCATCTTAAGGTTAGTATAAAAAGCTAATAGATATTCTAAATATTAGACACACTGGGAAAATAGTTAGAAACAAATTAAAATATGCCATAAACCTTGTTTTTTTTTTTTTTAAAGTTAATACATTGCGGAAAGATAAAGAAGAATATCAAGCATTAAACTGAAAGTCAATTGCATTCATCATATATGTAATGATTATTCTAATCACAAAGTGCAAATCGAAACAAAAAGGGAAAAGGCCCTTAAAAGGAAAGACATAATTCATAGTTCATTTTGAGATCCTTGATCTCGGTGGCTAAGTAGAGACGATAGTTCAATGTTTTTATGGCGTCTATATAGTCTCTAAAACTTCATGGATCCTTAACAATTCTCAGTCGTATTTTTTTAAGTCCTCAACTGTGAGGCACTTAGATCCATGACTAACTAAGCTTAGTGGATTGTCCAAAGTGATAAGTAGGGAAGAGTCACAAAGGTGATTAAAAATGTCATGAGTAGAGGGAAGAAGAGTCAAATTTTTTGAAAATTTGTGTAGCATGGATTATGTAGCATCCCTAAATGAATTATTGAAACAAATACTATTAACTTTTTCTATACAAAAAAAAAACTTTCTCAAGTTGCTCAAAAATCTGAGTGGGAGTTAGGGCAAAATGGAGGATTAGGTTAACTTATTTACCTTACTTTAGGCAACGAATACACTATACACTATACTTTCTATGAACTACATTTTTATGTACATAAGTATAGATCGGTAGGGTAGATTAACATGCGGGCATATAGAAGTTCAATAATTGCATAGAAAGAAGAAGCAGTGTGTAATGACAACAATTAAAGGGATCAAATACAAAGAGAGATAGAGAGAGAGAGAGGGAGAGGGGGAAAAGCATTAAGTGAGGAGTTTCTGGCAAACACAAACAAGTGTCACACAATTTTATATATCATATCATAGCTATAAGATATATATGCATATAGTATTCGTATGTGTTTTTTTGTTGTTGTTGTTGTAAATGTTTCATTTCGTATTGGATTCAATGTGTGTGGAAAGTGACGGGAATTGGGGGAAAGGGGGTGAAGGTAGGCAGCATTGGCAACAGCATTGTTGTGTGGGGTGGGTAGTGGTTGGTTGGTTGTGGGCGTGGGCGTGGAGGGAGGTTTTTATGCAATTGATTTTTAATTTAGATCATTTTTTTTTTGATGTTCTTATATGGTAGTTACCTAGCATATAATGCGTAGCCATTAATGTGATTGTCGGCCTGCCCAACATATGACGCCAATTGTTGGTCAAGAATGCTAAATTTGTTGTAAAATTGCTAGCAAGCAAATCGGGATCACGTGTTGTGTAGTATTCTTCATAGTCGATATGCTGTGTATTGTAGTTGATTGTAGTTGTTGTTGGTTGTTGTTGTTGTTGACGGAGGTGAACGGTAAGGCAATCGTGGGAAGGGGTAAAAATGAATAATTTGTTTTGTTGCTTCGATTCCAATTGGATTTTTCTTTATATGATTATTTTTTTTGTTTCATTTTATATCCTTGCAGGGGGAAACCTTCCATATCCTTGTATGGAAAACTAACAAATCGAACCTTATATAGTATGGACAACATAAGGGATCGGAAAAAAACTGTTTAAATACAACAGAAATAAAAAGAAGACAAACATCTTACAAAAGTTTTTGAGTCTTTATTTTAATTGCAGGAATCGCAGAATTGACACTTTTTGGTTAAATAATGATTATATTAGTGTATATCTCAATATGTTTAACTAAAATGTCAAATCAAATGCAAGGACAATGACAATTGTAAAGGACTTTGACTGCCAAATACATCAACAAAGTACCTGAGGATCCATGATATTTACTAGACAAGATAAGTATAACAAGACAAGACTTATAGACAAGACTATAAAATAATATCATGGATCCTCAAAACAAGACTATAAAATATCATGGATCCTCAGGTACTTTTTGCCTTTCAAAACTTATTGTTTATTTATATTTATTTAACAGAAATATCAAGCCAAATTCAAGGATGTGGCAATTCTAAAGGAAATGATTAGAAATAACTTAACAAAAACTCGACTGTAAAATTTCAAGACTTTGTCTCTCAAAATTTGAACAAAATTCTTGAATATTTCTTTAACAAAGTCTCTTTCAAATAATATCACTAAGAAACTTTATACAAAATTGACAATAAGATTGTAAAATTTCAATCAATTCAAGAAAAGTTATTCATTTTTTAAATCCAAGATTTGGCTAACGTTTGGATCAACAAAAGCTGCTCCCCAATTTAGGGTTACTTCAAAGGCATTTACTCCTTCTGTGAGCCCTTGAAACAGACTCAATTTTTGTCATTGTTTAGATATTTTTGAATATTAAGTGTAAATAAAGTGAAAAATTGAGATGCTTCTGATATATTCATACGATTTAGTCCATGAAGGAACTGTAAAATATTCAAAGCACTCCAAATTTGATACTTTTTGAATACATTCGACGACTATTTCCCTAAAACTATTTGTTTTTTAAAAGTTCCTAATCTCCTGGAAGAAGGTTTTGTTAAAAAAAAACTGCAAGGATATAAGAAACTTCGAAAAGCCGAAGTTGGTTTAAGGCTTCTAAGGAAAATGGGAGGAAAATGAACAGAAGAGATGGGATAAGCAAACCATAGAAAAGGGGGAGAGAAACTAACTATATATATATATGTCTATATAAGTGATAGGAGGATGAGGATAAAATGTGTATATAGATATATATATGTGTGTGTGTGTGTGAGTGGGTGTATGTATTTGGTGCTTCCATTACCAAAAAAAAAAAAATTTATATTATAATTGGGTAACTAAAAAAATGTAACTAATAACTAAACGACGGTAGAACAAAAACAATTCAAATTATAGAAAAATTAAATTGTAGTCGGTACTGTGTGTGTGTGTGTGTGTGCGTGTGTGTAGGGGTGAGTGTGTGTATATGTATAAATCAATTGAAAACAAACGCAAACCCTTGCAGAAAACAATAGCAAAATTTACAATTAAAAAAATTACAAAAAAAAAAGGAAAAGAAAGGATGTAACCACACACACTTAAATTAATTAAATAATAATACTAATGATTGTTTAAAAAAAGTAGTATACTCCGAATATCAAATTGGACCGACCTAAATGGATGCGCTTCAGTACTAATGTCACCAACGGACGACCCAGCAGATCCCAAGCGGACTTGAGAAAATTGATTTCGCCTTTAAGGATGTCAATCATAAGTTCATTATCGGAGGCAATATAGAAGCGTGACAAGTCGACAAACTGATGCAAAACAATATATTTATATATATATATATATGTATATGTATGTATATGCACACATACATATATGTATATTAATAAAGCAATAAGAAAAACAAAAACAAACCATAATTGATTATAATTTAAGTAAAGAAGAAATCATATACTATAGGAAAAAAATATTTGTGTGTGGGGAGAAAATTGTTGATATTCAAATGGTAAAATTAAACTTTCAGTATTTGATAGATTGATTTCACCAATTTAACAAATTTGAGTATCAAATAAATTAGTTTTGTACATGAATAGTAATAGTGATATAGTATGTATACCTATAAATATATATATATATATATATATATAGAGATATAAAGAGGTCAGAAGAGTGTTTCATCAAAGAAGAAGAATTGGGAACAACAGGGTAGGATAAAGAGAGGAAAGGCAAACGTATAATATGTTCATTATAATCACGATAAACTTACCTGCGGGGTAAAGGCAAAAATACGATCCTTGAGCGAATACAATTTACTGGTACTCAAGATGCCCACATCCCGGGATTTGCGTCCACTTAAGCCCAACTTGCGATTCCTACCCAAATAGGTATACAAATGACTTAGCACTCGGGCTGGTTGTACCTCGATGGGAGCAACTTCAGCAATTGTCTGAACATGCAAATCATGTTCGGCTAATTTGTCACGAATCTCATTGTCCTCGGCTATAATTACAACCTGGACAACAACATCCGGTTTCTTTTGAGCACCCAGACGACGATTCAGGGGATCCAATTCACCAACGGCCAAGAAGCCCTAGATAAATTAAAAAAAAAAACGTGAAAATGTAAAAAAGATGCCCAATAAATTATTATTCATTTGTACTCACTTCTTGCAAAAGTCTGCCCAATATAAAGAGGGATTGACCCCACAAAAAGGGACAACGTCCAACAACTTCTCTGGCTTGAGAGCCAGGTTTTTGGTATTCAAATCCCACCAGATCCTGCGGCACAGCATAACTCTCTGGAACAAGCAATATACCATCTTCCGATCGAACCATTATCTTTTCGAGACGATCAGCATACTCCTGAACTGAACGTTTATCGTTTTGGAAGGCATGAAAGAGGATCAGGTAGCAATAGAAAAGTGGCCATTCGCACTCGATATTCTCAAACATTCGTAATTCCCAGCGTTCATAGTAGAGGCGAGAGGGATCCTCTTTAGGGGTGCGATAGCCATCGCGTAGAAAACGTTTACAACCATATTTTCCCTGCAGGCGGCAGAGAATGGCATCCTTGGTGTTGTGAATTAGCTGGGCATCGTCCACAGCAAATGCAGGGAAGCCAATGACACACAGGAGACCAGAATCCAATTCCTTGCTGTTCGACTCACGCGGCAACATTGATTGAAGCACAGCCTGACATTTGTGGGCCTCATCTGCCAGCACATGGATAACACTGGCCGGACCGCCACGGGCTCCAAATAAATCCAATTCATTCATTGCCTCCAAAGCTGCCTTTGCCATGCCAATGGAGCTGGCATTCAGCTCAGGCTCACCTATCCAAAGATAAAATTCAAATTAGCATTCTTCTTATGCTGCATAGATTAAAGTTTGATGCTTACCATGATTTGTCTTGTCGCCACGCTCCCAAATACCATAATCGGGTATAGAGTAAGCTGATTCTATATAGAATACCAAATTTTGTATGAATGACACTTCATCCAGTGAGAAAACAATTTGCAGTCCAGATGCCGTCATCTGGGCAAGAATTAGTAGATACAGGGACACGGCATCGATCTGTAGATGGCCCCATTCTCTGTCTCCGACTACTGGCAAGCCATTTTTGCTTGAATACTTAGCATGCAGAGAATCGTAGGGACTTTGGGTCATCTTGAATTTCTCAACTTTGTCCTTTTGGTTCATCATTGCCATCAGAAGGCCCCGCATAAGCTTGACACAGCTCTGTTCGAGCTCATAGCATTTGGCGCGATCTTCGTCCTGATCGGCAATCTTTTTATAGGCCATCGAAAGGCCCCAAACAGCCAAGATGCAATAGACATTGTCTCGGATCCAGGCATGTGAATTAACATTCGAAGCTGGAAATAGGCCAGTTACCGGCTCCTGGTGCGCCAATATTAAGCGATGCACAATCCGCTGATAGTAGTCCAGACGGACGCCGGAATTGCTACGGGAACGCATCTTGCTCTTTCTTTCGGTCTCAAATGGAGTGAATCGTTATCTGGATCTGGGATCTCTGAGAAGACTTCAGGTAATTGTTATTCCTGCTCGGATCGCATTGTGCGTCTACTTACATAATCTGTTTGGCCTGCCGTCAAATGCAGCAGCTGCTGCAATTGTTGTTTTCGTTCTCGTTCACGTTCTTAGCCTCCACACCACTTGTTCTATTACGATTGTCCTAAAACCAGCTGACCGACCTTGACGACACTCACAAATGCTGCTCACGCTCCATAGAGAGCAGCGAGTCCTCAAGTTGAGTTTCAATATAAACTATATTTCACTGTTTTTTTCTTATTACAAATTAAAATATTTAAAAGCAAAGTCAACTCAATGTCATGCAGAAGGGATGTGGAATTAGGGATGGCAAGCCAACCACCAAAAATCAATCGATAACATATCGAGTAAAATAGTGGGAGCCGAATAAAAATAGGGGGAAACTGAGAATAAATCGATAAGAATGTATGGTGGCATCGGTGGATTTTCCCATCACTACCATTTGTGAAAACTGTGAAAACTCATCGAGTGGCTTGTTGTTGGACGTTTAGCGCAAATTAAGGCGTATATACATACACAACAACTGTTTGGAAGCTAAAGCAAACAAAAAAGAAAAAAAAAAAACTGAACAATGCCCCGATATCGCGAATGGGACTTGGCTTGCAAAGTCTACGTGGGCAATTTAGGCTCATCGGCCTCAAAATATGAGATTGAGAACGCATTCAGCAAATACGGACCCTTGCGCAATGTCTGGGTGGCCCGCAATCCTCCAGGCTTTGCTTTCGTCGAATTTGAAGATCGTCGCGATGCAGAGGACGCAACCAGAGGTCTGGATGGTACACGCTGCTGTGGCACCCGCATCCGTGTTGAAATGTCCTCGGGTCGATCACGAGAAGGGCGCGGCAGTGGTGGTGGCGGCGGCGGTGGCGGAGGTGGAGGCGGTGGTGGCGGCGGCGGTGGACCAAGACGTGGTGCACGCAGTGGCAGCGGTGGCGGAGGAGGCGGTGGTGGGGCTCGTACTGGTGATGGAGGCGGACGCTATAGGTGAGTATTGCCAAAAAGAAAAGAAGAAAACAACAAAAAAAAGTACGAAAGAAAAAGACAGAAAATTCTGCTATACATACATAGTATGTGAAAAATCAATTCGAGTATACATACAAAGCAAATGAAAAGAAGAAGAGAGGAACAAAAAAAAAACCAGTGTGGCATCCCCATGTCATGTATCTACAGTGGCATACGCGAATTGTGTGCCACTGTTGAGATATTCAGCGCGCACATACCATGAAATATTTTTTTGAAACCATTGTAGTAGGCTGTGTCACTTTTATATACATATAAATATATCTAAATATTTTGTTGTTTTTGTTTATTTTCTATTGAGTCTTCCGTTTGTTTGTTGTGTTTTAGTAAAAATGCTTGCAAGAATGGAGCCAGTTTTAATGTGGTTTCACAATCATTTTGCAGGATAAAGTCTTCTTCTTCTACTACTACAACAAGCACAACAACAACAAGAACAACAACAGCTACTACTACTAGAACTTCTACTACTCCTCTTCCTTCAACAAGAACTACTACTACAATAAGAACAACAACAACAACTTCACGTCTCACAACTACAGATCCTGCTCCTCCTATTACACCACCACCACCAACAACAACAAAAACAACACACATTTCACCTAAAACAACAACAACACCACAATTCAAGTTGATGATAATTGCCGAATGCAACAAATTTGATAAATTCCGTTGACCCATGACGATTACCACAACAACAACAACAATAGCAACACCACCTACACTCTTCCCTTCTCTCAATCTCTCTCTCTTCATTAACAATCAACAAGAACAACAACCACAAGGCCGCAAATTGCATCAACATCATCAAGAAAAAACCAACAACAACAAAAGCAACCAACAGCTCCTCCACCACAGCGACAACAACAACAACAACAACAACTAACCCCCTCACAACACTCCATATTTACACACACACACACACACACATGCATACACATTCAAGCAGTCCAAGCAGAGCTTAAAAAATGGCTTAAAACTTCAACCCCGCATTTCTCCACTGCTTGAACAACCAATTACAGCAGCTTGTCAAAATTTTTGATATTCTGCTTTACAACAAACACACACACAGCCATCATGAAATGATAAGACTGATTCAGCCTATTGAAATTTGTTCAATTTGAGTAACAGAATCAAACAAAGGTGTTTGAATTTCGTTAAACAATCAATTGTTGTGCTTAGTGGAGATTTGGATCTTTTCATTTCATGTTGCAACCATATATATATACACACACACATATACACTCATACAGCGTCTCTCTCTCTCTCTTTTTGAATCAAAGGCAAAGCAACAAAAAGCGTCGCACCGCATCTTTTTCATCAACTTCAACTGCAAAAATTCAACTGCAACCGCAAACTTCATAACCTTCTCATCTATTTTGAAGCTTCTTCTACTATTTTACATTTAACCAATCAATCAACCAACCAACACAAAGTCACCGACAAGAAACAACAACAATAACAACAACAACAATTAGAACAACAGCAACAACAATTGCCAACACCGTTCGTGGTTCGTTCGTTCCAGCTAACTTCACCAAACCAAAACAAAAAAGAAAAACAACAACAAATGTGTGTAGTTAAGCAACGCTTCTGCAAATTTCGTCTTGAGATTTTGAAAAAATTTGTCCCTCCAACAACCAACTCAACCAATCAGCCAATTAATCAGCTCAACCAAATTTCAATCAAATTAATCAGCCAACCAACCCAACCACCAACCAAAATCAACCTCATCAAATGTCATCTTTAGCCAGCCTACAAGCTACAACCAACAACAAGAACAACAAGAACAACAACCAACAGCTACTACTATTACTACTACTACTACTACTCCAACTCCAACTCCAACTCCAACTCCAACAACAACACAAAGAAAGAAAGAGTATTTGATCATCATATGTTATGTACAAAAGTTAAGAAACGAATGGAATGGAAAATGCTTTCCCATTTCCGTTTCTTGGGGTTTGCAAGACACATACATACACACACACACATACCAATCCAGTAACTGTCATCCTCCTCCCCCTCCCCCTCCCCCTTTAGAGTTAGTCTTTGCAAAAAGCTAATATAGGTGCTAATAATAGTCAAAAACAAAAAATTGTTTTACATCACATTAAATGTTTTTTTTAGCTTATATAAGATACCAATAATTTTGAAGCAAAGATTTAACACTAGTTAAGTAACATTATCTTTGCAAAAAGCTATTAATCTGTGAACAGTTACAGTTATAGGTGGGTTGTAATAGTCGAAAGCTTAACTTTAGTAAACAAAATTGTTTTAAATCACAATAGGAGTGTTTAATTTAAAAACCAATAATTTTGTAGTAAGAAAATGTCAAATAATGTGATTAAATAATGTGATTTATTTCGGGTTCCAAACTCTAAGCAAGAACGAAAGACTGACTAATTATATATTAACATAATTTAGATATGTACATGTATATATATTTTATTTTTTTGGTTTTAACAATTAGCATAAAACACTTTGAGATTTATGATCAACTAGACTAGACTGTAATTAAGTGGAAAATAATGTTTTTGGGTTATCTAATGTTATTTATGCCTACCCTTTTTCCCCCACCCCCCTTCCACTTACATAATACTAACTACATATGTGTTGTTGTCCATTCCAAATTGTTCTGCTCCCTATCAAAAATGCTTCATGATGATTATGCGGATGATGAGAAGATTTTCAGAAATCTTCTTAATCTACCAATACAGCGCATGGTCAGTTGTTTCCCCAACTCCTTCGGGTGTGTGTGTGTGTGTATGTATGCGTGTGACGGGGTGGGTGGGTTTAGGAGTGTGCGTGTTCTTCATCTGCTGCGCTCTTCAACCACAACAATCAATCCACAGCCTTATAGCTGCTGCTTCTTCTACTACAACATGCAACTACTGCAACTGCTGCAAAAAAAGAAAAGAAAGAAACCATCACCTCAGCCAAAATGTACCAACCAACACACACCACCAACCACCACCACCACCAACCACCTACCAGAACCACCACCAACCACCACTTTAGTCACAAATCAATCAGTATTGAATCAACTGCCCAACTACAACAACAACAACAACAACTACTACAACAACAACAACTCAACTACAACAACAACAGTCTTCTTAGTTCTGCTCTGCTCATCAGCCAATCAATCAATCAATCAACCAACCAATCAGCCAATCAGCCACACCAATCGACGCTTTTGTTAATGAAAACAAGCCAAGACCAAAAAAAAAAACAAAAATTAAAAATAATCATAAGCCAGGCTTAAAGGCTTTAGCTCCATCAGCTGCTTCAACGTGTTCAAGTTGTGTGTTGTTTGATCCAAAAGAAAAGAAAACGAAAAAAAAAATTAATTAATTAAATAATTTATTTTATTTAATGTTTTTTTTTTTGTGAAATTTTTTTTACATATTTAGCAAGTGAAACAAAATCTCTTTAATTTGAATTTTTATCTCTCTCTCTTTCTTTCTCTCTCTCTCTCTCTTCCTCTCTCTCTCTCTTTCTGTCTTATTGAACGTATGTCCTTTTTTTTTTTTGTATGCAACCTCCAAAAACAAAACACTATCAAATTCCCTGCTCCCCCTTGACCCATCTACTTACAGATCGCGCTCCCCGAGACGTTCACGGTCAAGAAGTCGCAGCTTTTCACGGGATCGTCGCAGCCGTTCGGACTCACGAGATCGTCATTAAGGAGACAGGAAAACGGGCTATATATCTAACTATCTTCCTCTACCTCTCTCTATGTCTCTCACTCTCCCCCAACCTTTCTCTCTCTCTCTATCTCTATCTGTGTGTCTATTTTACTCAATCACAAAGAATCATCCCCACCCCCCGAGCCAATCCAACAACCAACAACCTAGAGTTAATGCAAACGGAACTTTTAATATATATTTTTTAGTTGAATACTTTTTTTTAGTCTATTATATTATCTTCCTTCCCTTTTTGGATAAGCCCAACAACTCCCGCGTAATTCCTTATAATTCCGAAATCCTACCTTAATAATCCTCTGCTCTACTCTAATACAATTGAAGTATTTAGATTTTAAGTGCGTAGATTTTAAATGAAACACAAAACAAACAACATTATATAATGCATGAGTGAGCGATGGTCAAAAGAAGACAAAGACAAAAGAAAAACTAAAAAACATAAAACAAAAGGCACATCTTCTCGTTTTGTGCTCTGATCATAATGATAATGTGGATTAATTTCTCAACTAAAATGAGAAAAGGAAGAAGAAGACCATATATATATATATATATACAACTGTAAAAAAGTGAATTAATCAGAAACAAAAAGAAAATTTAACAATTTCTATATATTACGAGTATAAATCACGACGATAGAGTGATAAGCAAAGTGAGAATTAATAAAAAAAAGAAAAAAAAAACAAACAGCGGATAACTTAAATTACAAGAAAAAGTTAATTAACAATTTGTTTCTATTTCACACTTTTGTGGGATGAAGGGGGGGTGGTGCCCATTCTATACTATGGGCAATAAGGATTTAAAAAAGGTAAGATTTGAAATGAAATTATGATTTATTTCACTTTGACCAATATTCTATTCCCTCTGGTTGACCAATTTTTAGCCGATTTTACAAAAGGTTGAAGTACTTGTGCTTAAAATAATTTCAAAATAATACAACATCAACATAATATTTGATTTCATTAACTCTTGTAAGATAGCAGATAAGCTATAAAATAAATTGTACAGTCGAAGGTCATAGTCACTAGCACTCTCAAACCCCCTTTAGACTTAATATTGTATATTATTTCTAATCTTATAAAATAAATAAATAAATTTCAAAATAAAACATTTAAATCTTAGAATAAGTTCATTAGGAAAATTGTGAAAAAAAAAATCTCAGGTTTTCACTTTCCACTGAGAGAGTTAAGACTTGAACTTTAAAAATCAGTCAAAAATTGGCAGAACTACATATTTTTTTATTGAGAAGTTTTGGAAATAATTTGCAAAGATTACATCCATTTTCCTCAGAACAAATCCAAACCGATTTTGAAAAGTTACATCTCCATTTCGTTACAATCTAGCATATTTTGAAAACAACTTTGACTTGTTTTTTGAAAACAAATCTGGATTTTCTGCTATAATTATCGAAAATTAAATGTTTAATTAATTAATTAAAAAGTCACTTTCTATTGAGAAATTTAATATAGTGGAATCCGATAACGTCGTTTTACCTTCCAGATAAAAAACATTTATCTTGGTTTTATTTTAACACAAATTATTGTTTTTATCAAAACTAAATACATATATCATAAATTTTTTATATGTATATAAAAACTATTGGGCACATTATTCAAACGAGATCATGATGCTCGTTAAGCTGATTATAGCTTCATTAAAATGTGAATATACAAATATTTTCGAATTCTGACGCCACCAAATCGCGAGGCTGACATTATTGTCGTCACCCACAAATCGCCAATCTTAATGAGAACATATTCCTCCAGTTTATTCTTTGAAGTCGGTAGAGATTTTACCCAAACCAATAGATGAAGTGAATTTTTAATATCACTTGAGAATACCTGGCGTCCTCATATCACGGACAAGAGGAGAATGCTGGACCAAAGGCTTTTGGGACGCAGGTCTACCCTAAGGCTACGTTCAAAAATTCTCATATATAAAGCCCTTCTAAAGCCTGTATGGACCTACGGAATCCCACTTTGGGGCACTGCCTGCATGTCCAGCCGTCAAATCAAACAATGATTCCAAAACAAGGCCCTAAGAGTCATATCCGATGCAAATTTTCTGACGACCAATCCTGAGATTTACAGCACATTGAGTATCCCATGGGTAACGGACGAGATAACAAGACCAGGGCCCACCTGGACCACCTTGACAGGCACTTAAACCCTCTGGCCATCAACCTGCAGACGCCTAAGAAGACTCCATGTTCTATTTCCCACACCCTATTTTCATTGACACTGCAATATTCAAATTCTTTTGATACTTTAATATTCAAATTTGTTCTATTTGGAAATTATGAAATTTTATATGTACCTTTTGTTTATGTATAACCTTGTAAATGTCCCGTTTGTCACAGATTCTACTGATTATCCACACTCGGATAGATTGTAGAATGAGGGCTCTCCCCGCAATAAGAAAAAAAAATATCAAAGAAGCTAACATCGTCTATGCCGAAGTTTATATACCCTTGCAATCCTTGGTAATAATAATTTTACATGTTCAAAATTTGTTTTCTGCAACTCAATTCATCAATATACAAACAAAACAATTTTACTCTCTATTTTGCAATTATTTTACAATCACATATGTAAAATTCATAGCATACTCCGATTTTTATTAAAATGTTTCTTTTAGTAGATCGTGAGCTATATGATACAGTGGTCCGATCCTGATGGTTTTCATACTTTATTTTTCCCGGGTAATAAAAAACCCCGAAAAAATTTCAGCCCGATAGCTCTTAAGACGGCTGAGTAAAACGCATTCGCACAGACGGACGGACGGACGGACAGACGGACATGGCTATATCAACTCAGCTTCTAATGCTGATCAAGTATATATATACTTTATGGGGTCGGAAACGTCTCCTTCTGTGCGTTGCAAACATCTGACCAATTTTATAATACCCTCTGCAAGGGTATAAAAACTTGAGAATAAGCTGCCGATATTGATAAATACATACATTTCTAAATATTTTGACATTTTTTTGCTGTATTCTTTGCAAATCGTCGCAATATCCGGTTGAATTTCGAAAAATATCGCCGCTATAAACGGAAAGGTACAAAGCGGAGGTCTTTTCATATAAGTTTTAATGAGGACCAACAAAGTCATCGAATTTTCGTCGCTATAACCGGATTCTACTGTACTTGAATTACAAAAATTAGTCAAAAAAAAAAAAAAAAAAAAAACAGAACCACAGAGTCGCAAAGTTTGCCAATAATTCTTGATTACTTTCTTTATCCTGTATTTTGGCCACATTCCAAACTATTTAAAAAATATTATATATCAGTTTCGTGGCCGGTTCTGCATTTATTAAGATCTCATTTAGTCTAGAAGAGAATTCAAAGAAGATTCTGCTGGACGGGATATGAATTAGTTGGCTAAAATATGATGGATACAAGATCACACACATTTTAGTATGTTTAAAATTGAACCTCACCGCGGAATGCGCTGGGCCCCTAAAAGCGTCGACAGCGCTCCTGTGTTTTGTTGAATTTCAATCGAAAATAAATGAAATCAAAGTATGCCAGTTTTTTTGGTAAAGTAGGCGGGAAATACAGAAATCAAAAGTGAAAATCCATGACCCTGAGCTAGGGCCTTTGAATTCATCAGTTAACAAGTTGAACACAACAAACAAGCATCAAAAATCGTACAAATTTGTTGGCTTTAGTAAAATACTAAAAACTAAAAGAAATCAAATAAACTCATAAAAAAATCCTTTTTTTTCCCTTTTAAAAATAGAATGTTCCGTCGCGTTGGAAAGGGTAAATCCGGAGAGGAAACCCATACAGTGATGGACAATCCATTTCTATGTCCAAAATCATTGGCGGAGCTAGCGCGTCAACAAGTCGAAGTCTTGGACAGTTTACTGATGCCCCCTCCAACTAGTGTGCAGGTTCCAAAGGCTCGTTCCAAGCGCCACAAGAAGAGACCCAAAATTTCGGAAATCGAGAAGAGACGACTCCATGGATTGGATCTTGTCCATAAAAGCATTGGTCGGCCAAAACTAAAGTATACCAACAGGCGTATACATTATGATGACATAGATGCCATTGACAGTCTTCTCAAGGAAAGACGTCGCGAGCGTGAAAACTGGAGAAAACTTGTGTGCCAAGTGCTAAACGACATGAAGCCGGATGAAAAACCTAGCGCCACTAGAGCCAAAATGACAAGAACTGTACTAATCGACATGAAGCATGATGAAAAACGTAGCGCCACTAGAGCCAAAAAGGCAAAAACTGTAAGCCGCAAACCAGCAACAACCCAAATTTTAAAGTTCTTCAACCAGCAATAACCAAACAGTTGACGTCCTTAAGCCAGCCGCAACCCAAATTTTAAAGTCCTTAAACTAGCAATAACCAAACAGTTGACGTCCTTAAGCCAGCCGCAACCCAAATTTTAAAGTCCTTAGACCAGCAACAACCAAATATTTGGCCATCAACAACCTGAAACTATCTACAACCGAATAATTGTCATCCTTAATACCCTTAAAATGAGTCTCATAGTTTAACAAAATTCAAAAACAATCTTAAATGTAATAAAGTTCGGACTTGGATTTGGATTTTATTCGAAATTATTGGCGTTTCATTTTGAAATTCATGACATACTTTGTGGCCTGGAAACTAGAGCCAAACTTCACTAAAATTCAAAATTACATATTAAAAATGGGGAGCCTTTTTTTATTCACAGGGTATTCGAACTTTTCATTTGTTTCAGAGAGTTCTTCGATTTCATGCTGCTTATTGTATTGGAAAACATTGAAATATTTACCTTTTAGTTGAAATTCGATTAAAAATAAATAGATCCTTTGTTTCTCTAAAATTTGGTGTGGAATTAGCTTGATCCTAAAACTATGCTACATTTTTAATTTGAGCAATTCGAAAGAGTCATTGATCCTGTTATATTTACTTCAATTTGTTTTCATTGGGTTTTCTTTTTGTAATAGAACAAAATTATTTACTATAAATGAATTGTGTTTGAGTTCATTTATCTATTAAAACATTTGTATAGTGAACTTGAAAATGGCTTTCAATTCGTTTGATATTATTACTCATACGCAATGTGTGACATTTAGACTAATGATTAGTTACTAGACTAGGAAAACAATGTTAAAACAATTTAAAAGTAGAACCAAAAATTGCGTTACTTAATACTTGATTAACCCCTTAACAAAAATCTTCATTACATTATCTAAGTTAGATAGTCATACATATCTATAAAGTATAAGAAAATTATCAAATATCAATTATCAAAAATTACCTAAAATATTCACGACTAACAAACAAAAAAGAAAAGATATACATATATATAAAGATATATGTACATTTCAATTCCAAGTCGAAACGCCTTTCTATATATGTACATCTTTGTATATGTATGAGGTTTAAGAGAATGACCAACAATTGCTTTAAATGCTTGATTTAAATGCCATGATTAACAAGTATTAAAGGATTAGAGACCAGTTAGAGCTCAAAAATATATATATATTTAAATTCTTAGACTAAAAAGGGAGATTTTAAAGTAGTTGTTAGAGTTGTTTGCAGTGCACTATGGTCTGGATGTCGATTTTTTTGGCATAAACTACAGTTTGAATGCTAGAGAGTTGAAATTTTGCAAGCATGCTGGAAATACTAAAAGAAAATTTCAATTTTTTTTTTTTTGGAGTTGCACCATGGCTATACCGCGATTTGTCGAAAACTATAAAATTTGACCCGATTGCATACTTTCAGGCTGCATTTTTAAATATTCGGAACTGTTTTGACCAATTAATAATTATGAACATGCACAAAATAGATAGTTTAGAATTTTTTTCGTATTCCAGATGGTTATGGTTGACTTTACTGTAGATCCATTCTGATACAGATTTTATTTCTCGATTGTTGCTGCACCAAATATCGATGAGTTCTTTATAACAAAATTCGAACTTGCCTGAATATTATCAAATAAATGGAAAAGGGGGAAAAACGGGGCGAAGACATTAGTTTGCGATCAAAGACGACATATATAGGTACCAACTTGTGTCATTACTTTTTGTCAGCAGGTGTCAGCTCGTTAGTTCTATTCCACGAAACACAGAGAACGCAAAACAATTTTCTAAAAAAATACACATTTATTGGACATTACACAACACTTAAATCCTAAGACTACACATAAAATAAATATATACATTAAAAACTACATACATTGATGTATATTTTCCATATTTTAAATTATTTTTATGTGCAAAATTCCACAAATGGTGGCACTTTAAACTTTAGGTTTTTTTTTCACTTTCCAAATGTCGATTACGCACAAAGCACATGTCTGACTTTGAGACCCTGTTACGAACCCAGGGATGCCATTAAAAATTTTTTTTTTATGGATATTTTGTGCTCAAGGTATCTACTTTCATAATCAATTACCAAAACCGCCGAATCTTTTCATGAAAATTTGGACTTTATGCCAAAAAAATCGACATCCAGACCATAGTGCAGTGTCGAATTTAGTTTATCATTTATGTGGAGGAAAAACTGGCATTTGGTTTTGAAAATTTTAGTATTTTGAACCGAAAATAGAAATCAAGCCAGTTTTAGAGGTTAAGTCTCGGTTCTTGGGTTGAAATTTCCTCTCATTTCTCCCCCTTTAAGGATCCGCCACTGTTAGATTGTCTACAAAATCATTTCATTTCTTTTTCATTGCTGACGTCACACCAGTCGTTGGTATTGCGATATCTTCTACTTATTTCTTGATAATAATATCTTTCAATTTCAAATTTTATGCTTAATAATGGAATAAGCTTTTTTTTCTATTTTTCTTCACATTTAATATGAATTTTTTTTTTGCTTATACTATTGTCACGGCTCAACCCTCACTCAAACACATACACACACGCACACAGCGGCCTGACACCTGCTAAGGCGTTTTTAAGCTTTCCCCTTAAAATTCAAAAGCGTGATTGGCTCGGCTCTCTCTCAGTCTCCCTCTCTCTCAATCTATCGTTGCTTTGATCGTGTTAGTCTCTCGTTGACATGGCCGTTGTTTCAGCAGACTTCTCATTTACAAATATCGGGAGGGGGGCTGTGTGTGGAGTGTCTAGCTACGCTCATGCGTGTGTATGTGTTTGTGTGCTAGCCAAGTTAGAACAAGATGACTTGAACAAAATTTGCTCACATACAGTTATGGAGAGATATAAAACAAAAAAACTAACAAAAAAAATAGAAAATTGGAATTGAAACAAAGTTATAATCTGGAATTGAACTGCGCTGGGCTGCATCAGTCGCAGTCGAGCAGCTGATGAGTGGTGTAGTCTAAATTCCCACCCACGGCACGTAGCAGAAGCACTTGAAGCAGCAGCAGCAGCTAGCAGATTTACCGATATTTAGCATAAATTGTATATAAAAAAAAGTATACATATTTACATACAATTGTGTGTAGTATATATATTTTTTTTTTTTACAACAAAGAGAAGCATAAAAAATTAAAAATATTGCTTTTTTTGCGCTTATATTCTGCATAATTTGATCCAACGTGTTTGTTTTTTTTTTGCACCTCTAATCGATTTTAATCGGTTTTTTTACCCGCTTGTTAATTTTTTTACTGTTTAACGGTTCAATGTCATGATTTGACAATTTTTGGCCTTGAATATTCAAACATTTAAATATTGTTTAAATAAAATATAAATAAGAAGTGTATAAATAATCAAACAAAAAGCAAAATCAAAAACTTTCAAAATGAGGTAAGTCCAATAATTTCCATGAGCTATATCATATATGTATATGTATTCGTGTGTGTGTGTGTGTGTGTGTAGTTTGTGAGTTTCAATAGAGCTTTAACGGTAAAAATGCTTAGTCAATAGAGCGGGGGAGCCAAAGTTCATATCGAAATTAAAAATCATAAATAAATAAATAAATGCAAATTTGTTTTAATATTTGCACAAAAACAAAATCGACCTCCGAGGGGAATGCAAAATTTCAACAGAAAGAAAAAGAAGAAAAAAACACGAAATTTTTAATCATCTCACACACAGAAGTTCTCTTATCTGTGATGAAAGAAAACTAATAATATTCTTGTGTATATATGTTTCGACTACTTGTTTCCCCCACTTGTCTTTGACTTGTCTTTTGGACCCTCTCTACACTCTATTTAATTTCCTTTTATCATCAACTAGTCGAAAGTCGATAATTAAAAGCGTGCCTATACATATACATACTATATATACCCTGTAATTATAGGGTAATTAAAAATGAATAGAAAAACAGCAATATTTACACAAAATTATAATATTTCGCCAATTGTATACCCTGCAACAATTGGCAAAAACAAATAATAAATAAAAAAAGGTCTATAAAAGAATCTTAAAGATTAAATTTAGACAAATATCCATATACATATCTATATAGCAGTGCCGGATTAATCATATAACTGAATTAGATTCTTAGAGGCCCCCCCACGCTATTTAGAGCGCTTTAAAAGCAATTGTAATCACTGAAAAGTTGATTCAATGTTGATTCATGGTAAATTAAAAAATTCTTGAAAATTTTAACTGTGGCTTTGCCAAATATTAATCGGTTTTCGAAAGTGATTTTTTATTTTAATGCTTTTAAATTTAATTTTGAATAATTTAGAAAAAATCGTTTGAAACGTCAAAAAAAAATTTCAAGTAGAAAAGAAAATGAGATTTCACTGAAATCTCAAGAACTTATTATATATTCTTTCTTTAAATTCAAAAGAAATTATTCTATTTTCTTTTAATCTGCATTAAAATCTCAAAAACTAAGATTATATCAATTTTTATGATGATATTTAAAAATCGGGTCAAAATTAATTGATTTATTCACAAATCCAAATGTTTTTTTTGAATCCATTTGAAAATTGTAGCAGATAAATCCAAGTATTTTGTTTAAATTAAGATATAATTTGTTGAATTCGGTTAGAAATTAACGAAATGTTGTCCAGATTGACCAAAAATTTAATACTTTTTAAAAAGTTCTAATACAGGCTTCTTGTTTATTTAATACGGCACTGTAACTAAGTCGTAAATGTAAAAATATGTAAAAATACAAATATTCCATAAAATATTTTATAATCTTAACAAATTGATATTTACATCATAAATTTTTAAATAGAATATCTATAACCTCATCCTAGAACTTCACTGCCCAATCACAGTATAAATAAATAAATAAATAAAACTTCATAATAGATAGAGAATTTTCTGTATTGACAATTTAATCTTTTTATAGAGTATTTAATTAGTTAATGCAATGTTTTTCTTGCACAATTTAAAGCTCGAATTGTTGTTGTTATTATTATAGAGAGGTTTATCTACAGAGTTTAAAAATAATCATACATTTGATATCTGGTAGATTTATACACATATATACATATGTGCATACCTTTTCTATTTTTATGGATATATTATCCTCAAAACCGATAAGATTAAGATATTGTGTATATATGGGTTAAAAATGCCTCTGAAAGAGGCAAACTCCATTCATTTTTTTGCTATACCCACCGGTAATTCCAAATGTTTATTACTAATTAATTACTTTACTCGTGAATTTTGTTTAAAACAATCACACAGATATGTACATATACACACACACTCATACCAGCTGTTTTAACACAATATATATTGCTAGATAATAAAACATACTGTGATATATGTACTTAGTCGCGCCTTATTTGTAATTACTACTAGAGAGTAATTCCTCCTTCAAATGACGTCGTCTATCTATCTTGGTATGGTATTCTCGATTGTTTTTAGTGTGTGTGTGTGTTTTTTTTCGGGGCACTGAGTTTATCTTTATGAAGCTTTAAATAACAAGTGCAATTAACGTCAATATCTTAATACCTAAAGACTTTATGTCTATGTATTTACTTCAATTGATATCTTCTAGTGTTGACTTTATATTTTCCTTTCTTCGCACCTTGGCTAAAAGCTGTTTTTTTCTTGTTGTTGTTTTTTTTTATTTATTTATTTGCTGCCTATTATTAATTTTATTCTATTTGTTGTAGCAGCTTGCTAATTGATTTCAAGTATTAAGTACTTCTAAGTAATTAATATTAATGAAAATTCAAATGGAATTTCAAGATGTTTGATGAGTTGATATAGACACATACATATATATATATATATATATATTGCCATATTGAGTATTGTCCGTTTAATTAATTTTCAGATTTAGATAAGGGAATCCCGACCCTCCCTCATGTAGTTTTATTAATAACCCCCAGATTGAGCAAAAATTTTATAAAGTATTTGATTCAATTTGAACTGAAACGTCTTCTTGTGAAATTTCTTGAATTTCATCATAACTGAACGATCATGCTTTCACATAGTGGCAAGTGACACTTGTAAAAATTGCTCAGTCATGTCAGAAATATATATCTATATAATGGGTTAAACCGTAGAAAATGTTCATTCAGCAATTCTTAAGGAAAAACCAAAAACAACTTTGGTTACAAAAAAAAAACCTAACATAATCATAAATTCACAGTCATATGAAATGAAATATCAACATTTATATATATGCATATAGGATTGACTAAAGGTTAAACCATCATAATCCTTTGGTACATTTCGTTTATTTGAAACAATTCAAATTTTATTTGCCCCTAGTTTAAAGTCTACCGAAAAAAACAAAAATGAAATATATATAGCCATCATTAAAATTTCAACACGATAATCCACTTTTGGGGTTCTTATACCCCAGGTATATCTAATGGTTTTTATAATAGCCAAGTTTACAGCATGTGATAGTGGCTGGGGGCTGCAACATTGTTGCCATAAATTGCACTTGAGAAGTGTTCCACGGATAGATCTTAGTTTTTCCTTTGATCCGCTTTATCAAAGCCAAGAAAATTAAAAAAAAAAAAAAAGTTGACGCACAACCATTTTTTCGGGTCGGCATATTATTAAAGAGACCATATAAATTGCTAATCGTAAAGATATAAACGAAGAAACATAAATACCAAAAATGCTCATATATATTAGTATTCGATATCGTAAAGCCTATGGCCCTTCCTAATAAGCCATTAAATATAGGTATAAATATTGTATATTGATGGATTAGCAAAAAAAAAACTAACTAACTAACACGACAAGAACATGTGTCATACATATATTCATACCTAACTAACTAACTACCTACTTACCTACATATTATCAAGCGACAATGATCGGGCAGAAATTGAAACGAAACAAAAAAGTAGCACTGGCCTCTTAATCTGCAGACGTGAACGATACGTATAGGCATATATGTATATAGACGACGTAAGTAAAACCATATCTCCATATCAATTCAATCATCACGTATCACCACGAGGACGCGCTTAATGCAATGAAACTGCAAAAAAGTGATGAAGCGAACTAACCGAAACAACTTATTGTTACTTGAAAATGAAAATGAGTGGTGCCCCCCTTAAGTAAATGAAACAAAATCGGCGTTAATTATAGAAAATTGCTTGTTAATAGCGTCTTGGAAATTTTTATGGCTAGACCAAAATATGATAATAAATATACATACATACATAAGTATATGGGACTTAACTAACTAACTAAATTATTTATGATCGCTGCGCCAATCATCATAAACTACTTAACAAAAATATACATATGTACCTATCAGATAACATTTTTGGTCTAGTAGTACCCCCCTGAAATCTCCCTATAGAATCAATCTAGTAGACATGACAATACCCAACAATGGCCCAGACAATTGTTGCCAATACGTTAAGTCATCCGCTCAATGTTATCTAGTCTATTGGCTTTCATAAATTACAAAAAAGGCTTTTCCCCCCTCACCAAAGTAAAAGTCTCAAGTCATTGATAATTACCTGTAAAAATGATTGAAAACTCTAAATAAATCAACAATAAAAACTATACTCATAGCAAATAAAGTTTCGTTTTTGTTACAATTTGCTACGTAAATCAATTTCGTTACGGTTATATGAAAAAATCTAAGCATTGAAGAAAACTTATAAGGTTAGTTAACTCTAAAAATAAAAGTGAATTGAAATCTAAACGGTTACCGTTTCCGTTTATGGAATTTTATTACGGTTAATTGAAAAAAAAAAAAGAAATGCAATGCAAATTTTTCAAACTGCATTTAAATCCGTTACGATTATTCATGAAATAAAAGCATCTAAAATAATTTTGGTTCTGTCGAGACTCTAAAATATGCGTTGAATCCAAATGTAAGCCGTTTCGATTTAGAAAACAAAAATCAATTTCATTACGATTATTTTAAGAAAACCCAAGTAGACGGTTACGATTTCCCTTATGAACTCAGTTCATCAAATATTTTTCAGTCTAGTTAAAATTGTAAGAAACATTTTCACACAAAAAATACACAAAAAAAAAAAAACAATTCAATGAAAATGATCAGCACGACGCATAATAGGGTATACACATATTCTTCTAGACCGTGCTCTTCATTTGAAGATGACGCAGCGAGTTCCCTGGACTTTAAGATAACGCCGTGTCGATTGAAATCAGAGTTGTAGATTTTTTTTTGTTTTGTGGTTTGGTTTTTGTTTATGTTATAAGTATATATTGTAGATGTATATGTTTGTGTGTTAATCAGGTGCTAGGAATCGGAGATCTTTTAAGAGGGGTAGCCGATACGAAGAGCACCAATTGAAATACCAGCCACTTGAGACTAATGAACTTTCTTTTCTCTCTCTCTCGTCGTATCGTTTATACTTATAGATTCGTGTGGAATAAGAAGTGCTTTATATGGCTATTGCTTATAGCCCTAATGGTCACCGGATTGACACTAGGCCTTGTCTTTGGTCTAAGGACACGGGATACCCAGCGTCTATTAAGCGGTGCCGTTGTATCGAATGGCATCGGTTGTGCGGATGTTGGCGGTGAGATGTTAACCGATGGCGGATCAGCTGTTGATGCTGCCATTGCCACTCTGCTCTGCGAGGGTCTTCTGCTGCCCCATTCAATGGGCATTGGTGGTGGATTTGTGGCCACAATTTATACGCGTAGCACCAGGAAAATTGAAACAGTGATTGCCCGGGAAACGGCGCCGGCTGCCTCCACAAAGGATATGTTTGTTGGCCAAACGGAAATCACTGGAGCTTTGGCCGGTGCTGTGCCCGGTGAAATTCTTGGCTATTGGGAAATGCATCGTAAATATGGTCGTTTGCCGTGGAAAAATCTCTTTCAGCCAGCCATTAAATTGGCTCGTGAGGGACATATAGTGTCGCAATATCTGGCCGCAGCAATTGAATCGAAAATAAGCTATATTCAGAATGAACCGTCCCTCGCCGATTTGTTCCTCAATGAGAAGGGTGAACCCTATGTGCAAGGTGACTACATGAAACGACTAACTCTGGCTGATACCCTCGAACGGATAGCTGAGAATGGTGCAGCCGAGATCTATGATGGCGGCGAGACGGGCAAAATGTTCGTTGAGGATATCCAAAAGCTGGGTGGCATCATAACTGAGGACGATCTGAAGAATTACAAGTGAGTTAGATTTGAGGAATCAATTTATAGGTGGTTTATTTATGCCTTTTCTTTATAGAGTACGTTGGGAGAGTGATGGTCATATAAGTGCAAATGTGACTGGCGGCTATACTCTGTATAGCACTCCGCTGCCCTCCAGTGGTCCACTGCTTGCCTTCATACTCAATGTGATGAGCGATCTGTATTCGGATAATGAACCCATCTATTGGCAACGAGTTGTCGAGACCTTTAAGCATGCCTACGGTCAGCGAACGAATTTGGGTGACTATGAGATGGACCCAGAGAGTGGTGCCGTCATACAGGAGGAACTTAAGAAGCTGCTCAGCAGTGACTTTGTGAAAGAGGTTCAAGGCCTTATCAAAGATGACGCCACATCGCAGGATTATAAGTATTACGGAGCCAATTTCACAGTCGAAGAGGATCATGGTACTGCCCATATGAACGTTTTGGCTAACAATGGTGATGCCATCTCCATAACTAGCACCATTAATAATTAGTAAGTTGGATTAGTAAAGAAAAATTTAATGACATTTATTGAATAACTAATTCTAAATTTTTGCAGTTTTGGCTCGAAAGTGGTTTCCAGTCGAACTGGAATCATATTGAACGATGAGATGGATGACTTTTCCACACCCGGTGTTATCAATGGCTTTGGTGTACCAGCTTCTCCGGCTAATTATATTTTCCCAGGCAAACGGCCCATGTCGTCGATGAGTCCCTGCGTTTTAGTTGATCAAAATGGAGATGTTCGTCTCTTGGTTGGTGCTGCTGGCGGCACCAAAATTACTACAAGTGTGGCATCTGTAAGCAATCTGTCTTTAAATATGTCTACTTAAAAATTAAATTCAAATATTTTAATATTTTACAGGTCATTATGAAGTATCTCATTCGCGGCGAGAGCATGGATCATGCGGTCAACGATGGTCGATTGCATCATCAGCTGGTGCCCATGGAAGTGGAGTATGAAGCAGAAGTCACTAGTAACATTGTGGACTATCTTAAACAGGTTAATCATACAATGTATGAGTTGCCTGTGGGATCGGGTTTTGCTGCTGTTACCGCAATCGGTGCCCTATCTGATCTGGAACCCTATTATGATCGCCGCCGTGTGGGCAGCACCCTGACCCTAGGTCAGCGTAACAAAATGCAGCATTAGAGCGACAGACGTTCAGTCATGCAACATGATTTTCATGTTTATATCTTTTTTCAATTTGTTTCCAAAATCTTTTTATTTATTGAACTCTAGATATTAAGTTTTGTTTATTCAATTTATTGTTTTTTTTTGTTTAATTGTATATAGAATATCATACCAAATGAGAATGTGTGATTTTTGTTTATATTTTATTGAATTGTTCAACATGTATTTGTTAATAAATGTACATTTAATTTTATGTCGAATCTAAAAAGTTGGTTTTAAATTTAGCGCGCATTGTTACAACTCATGTCTCATTTTGAGTTCATGTAAACTAACAGACATACAAAATGTAATGTTAATTTACATTGAGCAAAATGTTAATTAACAGTCGTTGTCCACACCCATTACCAGGTTGGGTATATAACGTTTTATGAATCTTTGTCAAATTTTTAAGTTCAATTTGTTATTGAGAAAGAAAAGTATTTAGTTTCAATATTTTAAGTAGATTTGGACAACTAGAGAGCAAATATTCTTAATTATAAGCACTTATTGATTTAACTGAACCGGTTGGCATATAACAAGTTACAGAATTTGCGCATTCGATCATTTCGTTAATGCCGCTGCTGGAGACAACAGACAGTTAACATTATATTATCAACGGGGCAAAGAAGGCGAAATACCAAAATGAAATCTTATTGATTTTCTTGTTTGTGCAAACAAAAAGGAACAACAAAAAGAAACCACTGTGCACCGTTGCCATCTCGTTGACAATCTCAATCTGGTTAAATATGTTGTGTGTTGCTGCTGCTGCTCCATTGGCGTCAACAGTTAAGAAAGTGGACGCAGTGCTGGCCATTGCCTGGTAGGTCGGTCAGTGGTGGCGGCGGCAGCGGCAGCGTCAGCATCAGCATCAGCATCGACGACGGTAGCAGCAGCAGCAGCGACGGCTGGTCCAGCGGCGTTAACAATTGAAATTGATAACCGCAAAACGATCCTGTTCCTTGCCCTCTTCCTGGATTATTCAATTCCAATCAACATCCTAACCACCACCCCCACCCACTGACCGTGTGTGTGTGCGTGTGCGTGTGTGTGTGTGTGGCAGCAACAGTTTACACAGCGGGCGGCACAATATGGGCACCATATCGTCGGTGTTGCAATGGTCGTGCACCAAATGCAATACAATCAATCCAACCGAATCTCTCAAGTGCTACAATTGTGGAACAGTGCGTAAAGTGTTTCCCAGTCCTACCGCAACATTGTCACAGACACAACAACCAGGCAATAACACCAGCATTATGCGAACGCGTCCGAATCCAATAGCAACAACGCCGCCAGCTGATAAGGAAATCTTGCTCAATGATAAGAGCAAAATTGTTACCAGGTAAGAATTCGAAGTAGAGGTGCCAGCCAGGTACAGGATGATGACAAAGAGGGGGCGACAAGGACAGGGCAAGGCTAAAATTCTTTTAAACAACAAATGTCAAGTTTGTGTGTGTGTGCAAGTGTGTGTATATACATATAAGCGTGTGTGTGTGTGTGCGTGTGCGTGTGTGTGGGTGTGCATGTATACATAGCGCAAGTGAAACAACAGCAACAAAAACATAAAAATTGGGGAAAATCGATTTGAATAAAAGAAAGCAAAAAAAAAAAAACCCAACAACGAGAAGGGCAAAACAAAAAAAAAAATAACAAAGAAAATCACAAAGCAGGAGAAAAAAATATTTTGTTTACCTTTTTATTGATTTATTGTTTTAAAATATATTTACCAAAGTGTCTGTGTGTCCATGTGCTCAAGTGTGTTAATGTGTGTGTGTGTGTGTGTAGAAAATCTAGGCAAATATTTTAAAGACTTTTTCCAAACGCATGTCCTGCTGATGGGGCAGGAATTGGCTGGAATTGGTTTCGTGGAGTTGTGCAAATATAATCAGTTGTCTATATCCTTTATCTCTTTATCCTAATTGCTAACCCAACTACCTATGCACATACATATATTCGAATGACGCAGGCACGTTTACAAGACACTGCTACGAGGCTGTTTGAAGCGTCCACAAAGGAATAGCCAGAATCTGCCCGCCAATTGTGTGGATTGCGAGGATACGCGTAAATATATTAAGAATTCCATTGAATTGTATCGACATTTCTCAAATCCGGCCTTAAATCGTCGATGGATATGCCATCATTGTGAAACGGATAACAATTCAGTGACCTGGCATTGTGTTATCTGCGATACGGTTAGCTATTTGGCTCCCATCTACAAGGATGGCCAATTGAAGGGTTCATCTGCTGATGGTGCTAGTGGTAGTGCTTCAGATACATCAACAGAGTTGCCACAACAACAACAACAACAACAACAGGATCCACAGCAGGAGCAACATCAGGAACAGCAGCAACAACAACCACAACAACAACTCATTCAAGAGGATCAACGTTATCATCATTATAACAACAAGGCAGGTGCTGGGGCAGGAGCAGGGGCAGGTGGAGGCAGCAAACAGCAGCCGCTGCTACGTTCATCCAATGGCCATTTTCGTCGCACACAAAGCCTGAGCACGGCCATTGATAAGACAACCTCATCTGGACGTAGTTGTCACATATGCTATGTGAACAATCAGAGTAAAGATATATTCAATTTACCCAAGCCAACGCATCAGCAGCTTCTAGGTAAGATTGGATTGTATATGATTCATTTCAGAGTTATTTGTAATTCCTTTTATTTTTTTTGTTCCTCTTATAGATATAGCCACTCCAACAACGACAACAACAACAACACCGCCAGCAACAACAATTGTTGCAGCAGCGGCTGCTGCTGCCTGCAGTCAGTCACGTTTTGCCATAGCGAATGATACATTTTGTCGACGCAAGCAGAATAATAATAATAAAAATCACAATAAAGTGGTTCGAGAAAGTTGTACCAAAAAGAAATATAATTTTACGATAACCACACTATCCAGATCTAAGCAGGCGGAACAACAGCAACAGCAGCAGCGGCAAGGGAAACCTCTACAGCAACAGCAACAACATCTCCAACATCAGCAACAACAACAGCAGCAGCAACAATTAATGTTGAAATCCAAACTTAAGACACAACAATCCAAAGAATTGTTGTCAACGGCTTCAGTTCAGCAGCAACAACAACAACAACAACAACCGCAGCAGCAGCAGCAGCAACAACAACCACAGCAACAATTTACTATACCTAGAAATGGTGTCTTTATAGCTGTCAATGAGTGGTCAGAGCCGGCAATTAAACGTGATACAACAACAAATATAACAATGGCGCACAATTTGCAACATAATCTACAACTCCAGCAACAGCAACAACAACATCATCATCATAATCATCAACAACAACAGCAGCAACAACATCATCATCAGCAGCAACAACATCATTATCAACAACAACCGCATCATCATCATCATCATCATCATCATCACCACAACAACAATAACAATAATAATAATAATATTAATAATAATAATAGTCATAATAATAAGAACAACAATTGCGGTAAACAGCAGCAACCGCAGCAAGAGCAACAACAACAACAGCTGTATGAAAATGAATGTGTAATGATTGCCCATCAGCAACAACAGCAGCAGCAGCAACAACAGCAGCAACAACAACAACAATTGCCCATACCCATTTATGCCCAAGTAAACAAACATCATAAATTAAAAAAGAAACAAATCAGCCAGGAGATGGTCACGGCTCCTGTCAACAATAACGATAGCAGTGGCTCCAATTCTGGCATTGGCATTGGAGGCGGTGGCAGCATTGACCTAACCGATAGTAGTGAAATAATGCCAGGCGATGCCGATGTGACCAGCGAAACAGAAACCTCAACAATCGCCTTGGCCAGTTGCAGCAGTGTCGATTTACATGTGGAAGAGCATTCCATTTATGCCAAGGTCTGGAAGGGACCACGCAAAACGACTGAATCGAAAATGTAAAAGAACCAAATCTTAGCTTGCTAAAGCCAACAATTAAATACCCTTGCCAGAAGAATATCAATTTGTTATTTTGTCTAAATCCGACAACCAATTCCATCTCTTTCGAGTGAAAGTGAAAGAGAGTTCTCTCTCTCTCTCCCTGATGATCAATCAAATGTTTCTTCTTGGTAACTTTTAGCAAGGGTATTAGCTAATAAATTCTTTTCGTTTAATTATGTCTTCTTATCAGTTGAATATTGTTTTTGGGTTTTTATGCCGCTTGACTCATAGCTTTATCATTTACCTGCTAGAATACCCCCATTATTTTTTCTTATCTCTCTCTTTCACTCTCTCTCAGTTGTGGTTCTTAAATTTTATTTTGTGTTTGATTATTTTTTGTTGCCAATTTGCTATTAGAAAGAAAAACAAAATGTATTAATTAAACGCTCCTTGTTTAGTGCAATAATTTGATTTGAAATTGATTTTTTGTTGTTCTATCCTGCAGCACACACGAACCGGGCAACAGTAGCAGCAACAATAGCAGTCGACTGGTTGCTGCAACATCATCTTCCTCTGCAGCAGCAGCAGCGGCAGCGGCAGCAGCTTGTTTGGGTCCAGCACAACGCAACGACAATAAAGCTTTATTGCTGATCGGCGGCAATAGCAGCGGCAGTAATAGCAGCAGCAACAACAGCAGCAGCAGCAACAGTAGCCGCAAAATGTGGACATGCATCAAATGTTCCTATGCCTATAATCGTCTCTGGTCCCAGACCTGTGAGATGTGTGACGCTAAGCAAGAGCAGCAGCAGGCCGCAGCAGCAGGTGAGGCAACACACACATGCATTACACATTACACAAATGATTATCAGTAAGGTCGGTGGGTTGTTAGTTGCTAGTGAGTCATCTAAGATAGATAGTGAGAAACCAAGAGATTGCTCATCCAATTCTTTTCCAATAAGAAACGGAAAAAAGAGTTTCAAATTCAAATTCAAGTTTGATTCGTTATCTATCGATATATATATTATCTTCCGATATCTTCAATTATGGAAGTGACTAAAGGTAACTGTAAAACTTCCAGTAATTACAACAAATTTGTTGTACATTAACAAATCCAATAAATGGACACAAAATTGTTTATAGAACCATATATTTATATCGGTATGGAGAGAAAATGCAAATTTCAATTGGTTTCAATGCACTCTTTTTCTTCCTGTTTTCAGAGACCCCACGCGATGAACCCTGGACATGCAAGAAATGCACACTGGTCAACTATTCTTCGGCCATGGCCTGCATTGTGTGTGGCGGCTCCAAGCTCAAGAGTATATCCTCCATTGAGGATATGACATTGCGAAAGGGTGAATTCTGGACATGCAGCCATTGCACTCTTAAGAATTCACTTCATTCGGGCTTGTGCAGTGCCTGCAAATCAATACGATTATTGCCAGTAGAATCGGCACTGTCTGTGGCTCCTCCATTAGCGGCGACGGTGCCGTCTGTACGTGAACGACCTGATGGACAATCGCATGAAGAACCTCATGTGGGTAGCTCAGGCAACGCTGGAGGTGGTGGTGGAGGAGGAAGCGAAGTCAAGACACCAACTATGCTTCAATTGCCCGCAGCTCCAGTTCATCGTGGTTCACGCAGTCCATCGCCCAGAGCCATTGGTGGTGGTGGTGGAAGTGGACCTGCTGCCGGTGGAGGAAACGGCGGAGTAGTCCAACAGCAACAGCACTCACAACAACCTCAGCATCAGCACCAGCACCAGCCACTCCAACAGCGTAGCTCTTCAGGTGCCATTCCCAAACGTCATAGCACTGGTGGCTCTATTGTGCCACGTAACATTTCCATAGCTTCCGGTCTGGCAGCTACCTCCTCCTATAATATACAACAAGGATCGGCACCATCAGCCGGCTCTGCCTCTGTTGTAAGTTCATCCTCAACGTCGTCTTCAATCAAGAAATGGCAATGCCCCGCGTGCACTTATGAGAACTGTGCCGCCTCGGTGGTCTGTGACATCTGCTCCAGTCCAAGGGGATTGGTTAATGCCGTATTAACAGATGCATTGGCAAGGAAATCAATACGAGTTGCTCTAACCAATCCAGATATTAGGCAGGAGAGCAAACTGATGGAGAATCTGAGGCAACTGGAGGAGACAGAGGCACTGACCAAGTGGCAGAATATCATACAGTATTGCCGGGATAACAACGAGTTGTTTGTCGACGATTCATTTCCCCCAGCACCAAAAAGTCTGTACTATAATCCGGTGAGCAGTGCTGCCGAAGGCAATCCGGTTGTCCAGTGGCGTCGTCCGCATGAAATTAACTGCGACGGTGGGGCATATCCACCATGGGCCGTCTTCCGGACGCCATTGCCCTCGGATATATGCCAAGGTGTGTTGGGCAATTGCTGGCTACTCAGCGCCCTGGCCGTGTTGGCGGAGCGTGAGGATCTCGTCAAGGAGGTGCTGGTCACCAAGGAGATATGCCCGCAGGGTGCCTATCAGGTGCGGCTCTGTAAGGATGGCAAATGGACCACAGTGCTGGTGGATGATTTACTGCCCTGCGATAAGCGTGGCCATTTGGTGTACTCGCAGGCCAAGCGAAAGCAACTGTGGGTACCTCTGATTGAGAAGGCAGTTGCCAAAATCCATGGATGCTATGAGGCACTCGTTTCGGGCCGGGCCATTGAGGGCCTGGCGACATTGACTGGAGCCCCCTGCGAGAGTATACCGCTGCAGGCCAGCTCTTTGCCCATGCCCAGTGAGGATGAGCTCGACAAGGATCTCATTTGGGCGCAATTGCTCAGTTCGCGTTGTGTGCGCTTCCTTATGGGCGCCAGTTGCGGTGGTGGCAACATGAAGGTCGACGAGGAGGAGTACCAGCATAAGGGATTACGGCCGCGTCACGCCTACTCGGTGCTGGATGTGAAGGATATTCAGGGACATCGATTGCTTAAATTGCGCAATCCATGGGGTCACTATTCGTGGCGCGGTGACTGGTCCGATGACTCGGAGCTTTGGACAGATGATCTGCGGGATGCCCTCATGCCACATGGCGCCTCTGAGGGTGTGTTCTGGATCTCGTTCGAGGATGTGCTCAATTATTTCGATTGCATTGACATTTGTAAGGTACGCTCCGGTTGGAATGAGGTCCGCCTGCAGGGTACCCTCCAGCCGCTGTGCTCAATTTCGTGTGTACTGCTGACAGTCCTGGAGCCAACAGAGGCAGAGTTCACACTCTTTCAGGAGGGTCAGCGGAATTCGGAGAAATCCCAGCGCTCCCAATTAGATCTTTGTGTTGTGATATTTCGCACTCGTTCGCCGGCGGCACCCGAAATTGGTCGTCTGGTGGAGCATAGCAAGCGACAGGTAAGACACATCTATCACACCTTTTCATCTCCCACTCCAACGCTCTCTCTCCCGTTGTAGGTGCGTGGTTTTGTGGGCTGTCACAAGATGCTGGAGCGGGACATTTATCTGCTGGTCTGCTTGGCCTTTAATCATTGGCATACGGGCATTGAGGATCCGCATCAGTATCCACAATGTATACTGGCTATACACAGCTCCAAGCGACTTCTTGTGGAACAGATAACCCCATCGCCTCATCTACTAGCCGATGCCATCATCAGTTTGACTTTGACCAAAGGTCAAAGACATGAAGGTCGCGAAGGCATGACTGCCTACTATTTGACCAAGGTAAACGAAAAAACCAATCCATTTATCGATCTATTAATCCTTCATCCCTTTCCTTAAATGCAGGGTTGGGCTGGCTTAGTGGTCATGGTTGAGAATCGGCATGAAAATAAATGGATACATGTCAAATGTGATTGCCAGGAAAGCTATAATGTGGTATCTACGCGGGGCGAACTCAAGACTGTGGACTCAGTGCCGCCACTGCAGCGGTGAGTTTTCAAATCTCCTACCAATAGCCCTTATTTTTCTAATCATTCTCTTTTCTTCAATAGGCAAGTCATCATTGTACTCACTCAACTGGAGGGCAGCGGGGGATTTAGCATTGCCCATCGGCTAACGCACAGACTGGCAAATTCGCGAGGTCTTCACGATTGGGGACCACCCGGGGCCACCCATTGTCCACCTATTGAGAATGTTCATGGTCTCCATGCTCCACGTCTGATTACGTAGACTAAAATTCAGGGGTCAGCTAGGGGTCACAATTAGTTAAAAGAAAACTTATTCCTTTTGATGTTCGTTCTCTTCGTATTTGTGTACTTATATCCATATTCTTGATTGCCATTTCGAATTGGTTTTTTTTTTTGTTTTTTCTTTTATTTATTAAATATTCTAGTCGATGTTTTGTGAAACGTCATACGTCATTATATATATATATATATATATATATATAGAGGGTATTTTGACAGAAATCGGATATAAATATATATATATATACATACTGTATACTATATGGCATAGTTGCCTGGCATGCCAATGCATAGAATCACGTGAATGACATAGGGAATGACTGACTCTTGGGCATATAAGGTCAGAGACACACAGCCCAGGGAGTGAGCGAGCATATGATAAATGAATCGGAAAGAGAATGGCCCAAAGAAAAATATTAATAATAACAACACACACACACACAATTTTATTTCATCGAAACAAAAAAAAATTCGAATTATTATATATATATATATAGATATGTATTGTGAATTTAAGTACATCAAATATAAATATGTGTATTGTTTTAAAAATAAATACTACAAAGTTATTAAAAAGCCAAACCGCCCAAAGTTCTAAAATCTTTTTCAAATTTATAACGGTTCTCATTAAAATAATCGATTTTTGTTTGCTACGTGGAGCCACTGTAAAATTGTCAATCGATATGCCGAACCAAAAGAAAAGCGTATTTACCAACACTGGCTCGATACTGCACGTGTAGAACTCCGATTTAAAATAATTTTTTTTTAATTTAAAAAGGAAAACAAAGTGAAAATCAAACGTGACACACATGCAGAGGCATAAACCAAAGCGTCCTGGTCCTGGTGCTGGTCTTAGAAAGCCAAACGGCGTAAAGGGACCGGCTGGCAAGGACAAATTCAACAAACACAAGAAACGTCCCAACAATCCCAAAAATGAGGAGCATTCCAAATCCAAATTGGCAGCAACTGAATTAGAGATTCAGCAACTGCAAGCCAAATACGAGGAGATAAATGCCGATGAAATTAAAATATTTAAACATTTTCCGCTGTCGCAAAAGACGCAAAAAGCTTTAGCCGAATTCAAGTACACAAATCCCACGCCAGTCCAGCGGGAGAGTATTGGTCCCGCTTTGCTGGGCAAAGATGTGCTCGGAGCTGCTGTCACAGGCAGCGGTAAAACCTTGGCCTTTCTCATACCAGTAAGGATTTACTATTCCCCTTGAAGACATTTCGTAATGTCATAATTGCTCGTTTTCTTTGCAGGTGTTGGAGCATTTGTTTATAAACAAATGGTCACGTTCGGATGGCGTTGGAGCAATTATTATATCACCCACCCGTGAGTTGGCCTATCAAATATTTGAGACACTAAAGAAGGTGGGAAAGCATCATGATTTTTCCGCTGGTTTGATAATTGGCGGCAAGAATTTGAAATTTGAGCGTACTCGGATGGATCAGTGTAATATATTGATATGTACTCCAGGACGCCTGCTGCAGCATATGGATGAGAATCCCCTCTTTAATACCAGCAGCATGGAAATGCTTGTACTGGATGAAGCCGATCGTTGCCTAGATATGGGTTTCCAAAAGACTCTAAACTCGATCATTGAGAATTTTCCACCCGATCGTCAAACATTGTTATTTTCGGCCACACAGACGAACACGGTGCAGGATCTGGCCAGGCTTAATCTCAAAGATCCCGTCTATGTTGGCTATGGCAATGGGGAGGGCACTCCAACTGTCACCTCATCTTCATCCATATCCGTAACCGAATCGCGAGCCGTTTTAAAGGTGCCCGAATTGCTGCAACAGAGCTATGTTGTCCTGAAACTGGAGGATAAACTCACCATGTTGTGGTCGTTCATTAAGAATCATTTGAAGCAGAAAATCATTGTCTTTGTCTCCAGCTGCAAACAAGCCAAATATTTGTATGAAATTTTCTGCAAACTGCGTCCTGGTGTCGGTTTACTGGCTCTCTATGGTACTCTACATCAGGATCGTCGAATTGCCATCTATGAGGATTTTCTGCGCAAAAGTCATGTGGTCATGTTTGCCACTGATGTGGCATCACGTGGTTTGGATTTTCCTTCTGTAAATTGGGTCGTACAGCTAGATTGCCCCGAGGATGTGTCCCAGTACATACATCGAGCTGGCCGCTCGGCTAGAAATAAATCACGTGGCGAATGCCTTTTGGTGTTGACGCCCAGCGAGGAGGAATACATGATTGGAGCACTCAAGGAGCAACTTAATCTCGATATACATTGTGTACAAATTGATCCCAAGAAACTATTCTCGCCACGTGTAAAAATCGAAGCATTTTTGGCACAATTCCCAGAGCTAAGAGCAACGGCGCAACGTGCCTATTTGGCCTATCTAAAGTCTGTGTTCCTGATGCGCAATAAACGATTGTTCAATGTCTTTAGCCTAGATCTAGATGCATATGCTCAGTCGTTGGGTCTGGCGGTAACGCCTCGAGTTCCCTTCCTCGAGAAATTCCTGTGGCGTCAGAAACAACTGCAGAAATCAAAGAATACCCAAGACGACGAGGTTCCAGAATTGGATGAGAAAAAGGTTCTACCGAAATTAAGCAAATCCCAGGCATTTGCAGCTTCTGAGGACGATGATGATGATGGTGATGACTTTATCAAGCTCAAGCGGCGGGATCATGAAGTCGAAGGCGGTCCCATTGACTTGGCTGAGATTGATATTAAGAAAGAGAACGCCGACGATGACGATGATGATGCTAATAAAGAGGAGGATGAAGCAACTGACGAGTTACTTGTGGTGCCCAAACGTGAAAAGCTCGTCACCAAGGCTGCCCTGGCCAAGAAGGCTCTGAAAAAGAATCTTCAGGTCAACTCTAAACTGAAATTCGATGACGAGGGCGAAACAGTGGCTAATGTTCGCAATCAAATGAAGTCGTTGGTTGCCAAGAACCAGAAAAATCAAGACAAGCACAAAGATGATGATGGTGGCATTAGCTTGGTGCTGTCCAAAAACCTAATGGCAGAGGAGGATGAATACGATAAACAGCGTTTCCGTGAATTGGTCAAGAAGCGACATAAAATCCAACGTGAAAAATTGCGTAAGAAGGCTGAGCGGCAGCAGGCCGAGGAGGAGGATGATGAGGCCGAAGCACAAACAGCTGTAGCGGACGGAGATGATGGTGATAGTGATAGTGATCATTCAGTAGATTTATCCTGGCTACCTGATCCCGATAAAATCTATAGCAAAAAGCCAACAACAAGTGAGCCAAACAATCAGCGACATGAAAAAGTTCCCGAATCCGAATCAGCAAGTGAAGACGACGACGATGAGGATGACCAAGATGAACCTGTCCATAAAAAGTCCAAGCTAACGCACAAAATGAACTTATTGGACACGGAGGCGATTGCTGCCAATCTATTGGGCAGCTGAAATGGCATGGGAAGGCCATTTAATTAGATCACTTAACAAATTTTCTAATGTTTAATGTTTAATTTAATTCTAATTAATTAAATTTCAAATTCATTTGCAAATCAATTGGTTTTGACTTGGTTAACCGCCCTTGATAAAACAAAAACAACCATCGGAATGCTTCACAAATATTTGGAAAATGCCCACAAATTTATTTATTTCTATTTCTTGTTTTTTTTTCTTTAATTTCTCAATTTTCATCATATCATTACTCCATATCAGTTTTGCCCGTTTTGTGTCAATTGTGTATAGCTTTTCCTCATCCCACCCAGACAACGCCCAGACAATTTTTTCTTTTCACTTTCACTAATCGTCTGAATGAAATTAGTTACTAACTTGTTCGATGATCAAGTGGAAGGAGTTTGCCATCGAAAATAAAAGGCAAACTGTCTTGCTGTCGGGGGTTTGGTGGTGGTGGCCAGGAATAGGACCAGGATAGTTGTTTTTTTGAGGGGTAGGCGTTTTGTGAAAGGGGTTGGGGTGGGGGGCGTGGCATAAAATTTGCTTTTAAAAATATCATTACACATCACGTCAATTACAGTTTTAATTTTGTTTCTTTTTTTTTGTTTTTTTTTTGTTTTTCATTTTTGAGACATATTTTTTAGCGTATATAAATAAATGCATACACATATATACGTTAATATATAGACGGTATATATATGTACGTCTGTACGTGTACAAATAATGCAATAGACACACATCTATACAAATTATACTATATAATGGTTAATTGTTGTTGCTTTTTATCCTTCTTGCCATCTCTCTTTATCTCCATCATTATCTTTTCCTTTCTTTCTCTATCCTTCAGTTTTGTTGCCTTTTGTTTTTCCATTTTTTTTGTTTTTTTTTGTTTTGCAATTTTCATTTGTTTTTTTGTTTTGTTTTTGTTAAGTTTGAGGTCCGTTCAGACACAAGATACACAAATTACATAATTAAGTTGTTTTTTGTTTTTGCTTTTGTTCTCATATATATGTATGTATATATATACATATAAATATAAATATCTATATATATATATATATTTACATATATACGCACATGTATATATGTATATGTATATATAAGTATAAAATTAATGTTCAATTACAAGAAATAACACTTAGGCTTAAGTTGTCTATAATTTTTTTGTTTCGTTTTTGTATTTTTATTAAAATATATGTATATATATATATATATTGTATATATATATATACATATATGCATATTTAGAAATTGGTATTAGTATTAGCACACACAAAACACATACATACACGCATACACTTAGCCAAATATTAGAACGCAAAATTCATATCATAGTTATGTATGTATATATATATGTATATATATATCATTAGACAATTAGGGAGAACGGGCAACGAGGGTTTTACAGGATACAGGTGCCGGGTTTATGTGCGATTACACATATATATTTATATCCATATATTCTTAGATTACACACTCACTCACTCAGACAGAGGACAGTCGCACAGACACACGCATACATACGAATACAAACACATACAATGAAGTTATACGGCAATTAAACAAATAGGAAATGGGTTTTGAATTTGTATAAAAGCATTTTGTTTTCTTTTCTTTTGTTTTTTTTTCATTTTGTCCATGTGTGTGTGAGTTGGTTCCTATAAGCAGTAAATTTTTGATAAGTAGTACACGAACAAGACTCATTTCTGGATAAATTTTTCCCTATAGTAGGAGTTTTATGTTACACATTCAACTAATATATGTATAAAAGTAGAGCTGATAGAAAGCATTCACACTTTTTGATCGAGCACACATACATATGTATATAATTATACTATGATCGGAGTATAGCCCCTTCTCTTCACTTCTCTCCTCTGCGGCACAAGCACAATTTGACCAATTATTGATATTCTATTGAATATTTAGTATATATCTATCGGATAGATATCTTGTATTTAAGTTTATTTATTCTATGTGTCCCTCATCACTAATTTAAGCTGCACATTTAGTTTACTTTGAAAGTTTTCAATCGACATTTATATTGTATGTATGTATATATAGATATATAGAAAAGAAAAACTAAATGTATTTGTTTCACATTTGTGCGTTGTCCTTCTTTTTAGCCAACAACTACTCCACAGACACACACACACACACGCACACAATACATACACACACAAACACAATGCCCAAAAATCTAAAAAGTCATCAAAGTTGGAACGAGAGGGGGAGAAATGCATCTAGGTAAGAAGGAAGGGTAATGAGTATCCTTATAACCTGATATCAAGGGCAGACACACACACACACACACACAGTCACACACATACCATAATAATACACTGCGTTTACATATATCACGGAAACACAACAAAGCCATTAATACAAAATATAGGTGTATATATATATATATATATATATATATATATATATATAGAAGATATATCGCGATATACATACATACATACATATACATATAAAAAAATAAATATACCCTACTTAACTAAGTTTTCTTTTTTTGTTGTTGTTTTTCGTTTTTTGCTCTTGTTTTCTTTGTAGAAATACTTTACACACACACATTTACCGCACATACATACATATCTATATGTATACATACACATATACTTGCATCGATCAGATCTCACTATATAGTATATATACACACACATAGACATAGAGTTATCTATATATATATATGCATATGCATGATCTTCTCTTCATACTGCAATGATCCTTTCTTCTTGCTTGGGATCATTAGTTGTCATCATCGTTGGGTTTCGGCTTCTATATAATTTCTTGAGCTGCTTCTAAATTGATATCTCTGTCTCTCTCTCTCTCGCTTACTCTCACTCAGATTTTTCCTTTCTTTTTTTTGCATGTTGCTCTGCACTTTTGCTCTCTCAATCTCTATTATTCTTGTATTGAATCTAACTATCTCGTTTTTGTTTTTAAATCTAATTTTGAATTATTTTTAAACCATAACAAAAGCATCCTTGCCGCAAAATAGATAGGGAAACTGATCAATCATTGTTTGAACAATATCTTCCAGATAGGGACGCAGTTGCTCGAAATGTCCCATATCGGTGAAATCGATTGGTATCAATGTCGGCCACCAGCAAATGGCCAAATTTTTGCTATCCATGCTATTCAGTTTTGAGTTGTCCGATACACTGCAAAAAATGGTTGATTAACATTTGATTCTTGAAATGTTTTTGCGATTCTTTCTACTTACTGCACAAAATGTTGGAATATATACTTGAGTATGGCAAAATTAATGGGTGGTAATTTTTGGAGCAATGATTTTAAAGCTATCAAACGGCAACTGCGATCGGTTTTAACCTCAACATTAAGCTTAGAAGAACCAACGCCACGTGATCCTGCAAGAAAGTTCCATTAGAATCTAATTGGAATGGGAAAACTTAAATTAATTCGCATTACCAGCAATTTCCTCCAGCTCTTTGATAATATCCTTGCTAAACAATGGTGGCAATCGTTTCGAAAAGAAATCCTTAAGTGCTGTAGCCACAGCATTCACCGGTATATCCAGCACATCAATTACAGTATTAGGATCTATCGTATATATATGTATATATATATATATGTAGATGGTATATATTGTTGACTTGTGGCGTGGCATGAACTCACCTTCTTCGAATCTCTGAAATAGCATATCGACATGCGCTCGACTACCGGGCACACGATAGATACCCTCTGAATCGAGTCCTTCCTTCTCAATGAATTCAACGCATTTGATTAGGAATATTGGTATATTATCATCCTTTTCGGAGCATATCATCAGTTTGCCAAATTGTGCCTCTGTTGTCTCGGTTATGCCCTTGGCATTTTGTTGCTTCAGTTTACGCTTCAGTTTCTTCTCTTGCTCCTTTTCCTTTTCCTGCAATTTACGCAGACGAGCTGTCTCCTCTTTAATCCGCCGTTTTTCAAGCTTCTCAAAGTCTTTCAAACATTTGGCATTCATATTGAATTCGGGTAGATTTTCAGCTCCAAAAATCCCAGCATTTGCCAACTCGGGCACCATAGAATACTAAGAAATATATATATATATATATAAATATTGGCTGGAGGAGTAGAAGGATAATTATAATCTCACATACCTCGGGTGATTTATCGCTTTTCATAAACTCAGAAACGCCAGCCTCAGATTTTTCTATAGATTAAACATATCACAATGGGAAAAAATTAACAAAATTCCAATACAATGTTTTTTTTTAGAAAAACTAACTCTACAGACAATGAATGAAAGCACAATTCGGAGTTTGGAGTTTGGAGAGGGATAATGGACAACACGACACATACTTTTCTCACCTGCTCCTATGGGTCCACCTATAACATTAACACCAACACCGCCGGCACCGGCCATACGTTGATAGTGCAATGGAATTTCTGGTGGACTAACATACGATCCAAATGGCGGAACACGCGGTGTCTGTACGGGAATGGCCACTTTCTTTTTCTTGTTCTTCTTGGTGGTGGCCGCCTTTTTGTTTGCCTTGTAATAGGCATTCTGTTGGCGTACCCGACGCTCTGTAGAGCTAGCGCAACTATCTGATTCCGTGCAGTCTGCAATTGGATAAGAAAATATATAAAGAAACAAATAATGGTATACATATATTACTTTCGATCTCTCTCTCTCTCTCTCTTTCTTTCTCTCTTCTTCTACCTTTTCTCTCCATTTCTCTCTAGATCTCTAAACTCAATCAATTTATTATTTTAACTATCTTAGTCTAATGTATTTGACTATTTTGTTTTTTACCTTCATTTTCATAAATTTGCTCATACTCGGCCAATTCCTCGGAATCCTCATCTTCACCATCTAGCTGGGCATGATCATAGCGTTTGGCATCTTTATCAATGGGAATGGGACCACCACCGACACCGACACCAGCAGTAACACCACCAACATCACAACCACCCAGATAGGATTCAGCCATGCTACCACTGCCGCTGCCAGTGAAATTCATTTTGGCCACCGCATCGCTAACCAATTGGAAATTCTTCATATTCAGCTTGCCGGGTTGCTGTGTGGGCAGTGTGAAAGTTGAAGAGCTCATGGCTGGACAATTTCGACTGGGCGCCTCACCCACCTTCAACGTTTGACTGGGTCCCTTGGGACGTATCCGATTTAAATTTGAGTCGATGTGCCGCCGTCCAGTGGTGTAGGCATGTGTATTGGTTGCCGATCCACTAAAATTGTTCCATATCGAATTCTTATTCATATTCCGGCGGGCATCACTCTTGTCCTCCAGCCATTCTGTAAGATCCAAATCCGTATTATTTTTACAATCCTTGCCTTTCACTTGCCATTACGACAACTACAGTGACTACAAACTAATATGTACTAGTATAGTATTTACATGGAATGGAGAATATAGAATACAAAAACTTAAAATAAAACTGGTTCCTAACTGGAACTAATCTTTTCTTCCAAAATAAACATATATTGAAGGAAAGGGAAGGGGGCGGTATTAACTTTGGATTGGATTTGTGTTATTTTGTTACATTTTTATATATATAGGGATAGGCTACGGATCGTGCTGGGATTAATGAAGCTACTGGGATTATATAAGTATATAAAAGGTATTATATAGTTAGAATTAAAGTTAGCTAGGCGGAAAATAAGTGAGAGAGAGTCAGGAGGAGATCAAGAGACAGAGAGAGAGAGAGAGAGAGAGAAAGTGTGCGCGCAAGAGAGAGATAAAGAGAGAGGGAAAGAGTGGTTTTTAACCTGCATCATGGGTGGCCAATGAATCCTTGGACCCGCTGACATCCGCTGCTTATGAAATGCATGAGGAAAAAAGTAAAGAAAGAACAAACAAACACACAGAAATGAAATACAATAAACAATCCGTCAGAAGATATTCGCAACAACAACAATTCGTCAAAACCGAAAAAAGAAACAACGTTTTCAAGTTTTAAATGAGCAACAAACTAAGCAAGAAGAAACTCAAACACAGAGAGAAACAGAGACAGACAGAGAGAGAGAGAGAGAGAGTGAGTGAGTGAGAGTGAGAAAGTGAGCGTGGAGAGAAAAAACAGAGAGAATGAGAAAGGGGAGACAGACAAAAAACAGCGACAAAAAACGAAAGAGCTTTTTTTTTTTTACAATCTCGAGATGTGGTTCCAATCGATGCGACAGATTTAAAAAGGATACACTATGTACATAATATTCTATATGTTATGTATATAGTATATATATGTATATATAGTTTATAAATACTAAATCTTCTATATATAGATGTAATATGTTTGTATGTATTATGTACATGGAATGTTGGTTTTGTTATTGTTTTTTTTTTTTTTTTATTTTTGGCAGCATGAATAAAAAAACACACACAAAATCAATAAATCAAAATCAAAATGAGAAAAATAAACAACACAAATTTACAAAAATGAGGCTCCAAAAGAGAAACAGAGACAGACAGAGAGTGAGAGAGAAACAGAGGACACACAACAACATTCAACATGTAAGAGACTAATAGCGGTTGTGGTGGGCGGTGGACAGTGGGCGTGGTGGTGGTGGTGATGGTGGTTGTAGGTCAGGAGAAATGATTAAAAACAATTTGAATGACCATATGGGGCGGACTGGCGGGGGGGTGTGGCGAGGTTGTTAGGAAAATGCTGCGAGAAAAATAGTCTAGCAGATAAGAACCAATTTCTTTTCTTTAACGGTTAAGATCGGACAAATATGATACTCGGAAATAATCGATAGATATCAAAGGTTCCCTATATATGTAAGGACTTTACAGCATCATTTGATTTTCGATCGTTCAACTTTTCAAACAGCAAATTTATATATCAGAAATCTCAATAACTTTTACAACATTTTTTTGGTTTCTTATAGAAAAGTAAACGATAAATTTTGTATAATTTTTAGTAACTTAGTTACTAAGCTAGTAGCTTTAGTCAAAATATTTTTTAACTTACTAAAACTCAAAAGCCTAAATAACTATTTAAATGTAAATATTTTTGTGCTCTCTTAGACTTTTGATCTTTAACTATTTTTACTATTTACTATTTTAATCCGATATATAAAATAAATTTCAATGTTTTTGAAATTTACAGGTTTTGCAGATGATTTCCTAAATTTTCATTTTCAAAAATATAATATAAAACGAGAAAAGGCTAAAATCGCTTATGATGAATGTTTTTATCCTTTGGCATTCGAAACCATCTTGAAAATCTGTAATTCCTTCTGTAAATTTCGTTTTTGAACTATTTTTTCATATTTTATCAGATGTTTCTACATATATTATTAGAATTTCCTTCCTAAAGCTTACTTGAAAAAGATTCAATCAATCTGGGGATGTTTTCTATATGTGCTCCGATCCGACAAGTTGTCGAACTTGATCTCAAGTAGGCAATTAAAGGCTTGAAAACCAAGTTTTAGCTTTCAAATTTAAAACGTAAGGGTGATTGGAACAGATCGACATGGCTATACGCTGTCCAAGAATATATATATATAGACATATTATGGGAAATCGAAAACGTTTACTTTGTTACAAACATCTTGACTAGATTATAAGTAACAACTAGTTTGCGACTTGAACTTTTCATAAATTAAACTAAAAGACATTTTATAAAAGTTATAGTAAAAACCGTTTAATTTAAATTGAAATCACTTGGTTCTATGGATATCTGCAGGATTATTTCTCAATCAATGGGCAAAATGTCTTTTCGATAATTAAATCGGGACAATGGTTTTATAAGGCGAATAGATAATGAGGACGAATTGTGTGTGTGTGTGTGTGTGTGTGTGTGAGTGTATATGTATGCGTGTATAATGTGTAAAAGAAACAAAATGGTCTAAAAAAGAGAATATGTGTTTGTTATAACGGATAACGGGAATTATAGAAAATATATTCAAAATAGTTAGATTACATGTTATTTCTTCCAAACTTGATTCTGAAGCCGAAACGAATTGACTCTTATATGTGCATGTAATGAGCTGATGATCTGGAGGGGCTGGCTCTGGAGGAGTTGTTGGAGGAGGGAATATCTGGAATCCTTTTTTTTCGATTTTGATTTTTGATTTTTTTTTTTGTTTTGTTTTGTTTGATAATAACAATTGGTTTGCAATAGCCAAAATGACAACAACAAATACACACACAGAGATAAATCGATAAAAAAAATTATTGTTATGGTTAATCGTTAATAATAATAATCATTATAGAGTATATATATATATATATGTTTATATATATGGATATGGATATGAATATGAGTTGAAAGGGATGAGATGAGTTTGGGTTTGAATCTAATGATGACTTGATGAGATGAGCGCACAGTATGATTAGAAATATATATTGTTAATTGTAATATATATATATATGTATATAAGTATATTTGGGTATATTTTTGTTTTTGGAGTTATTTAATTCAGAATTGTTATTTGTTAAATAGTTTTTGAGGGTTTGTTGTTTGAATTGAATTGAATGTTATGTTTTATTCATTTTTTTTCTAAATGGCTACTAAGAAACTCACTTTGATGCAGGTGTTTGGGTTTTTCGTTGTTGTCATCATAGATTTCATCTAAGGATATATCTCTCTCTTCTATAAATTGAACAGAAATCAAAAAGATATGATATATATATAAATATATATATATGGAGATATTGTTAGACTCATACCATTTAATGAGTTGAGAGATCGTGTAGGAAGCATTTCGTAGTTTTCGCTGCCCGAACCATCGGTACCCAATGTATTCGATAGCATATAGCTCTCATGGCGTGGCGGTGGGCGTGGCATTTGATTAACTGAATTCTCAAGCGTACCTTCTCCTGAATCTAAAGTAATTGACTCTTCGACATGTAGATTCTCCACCTCATATTTGTTATCCCATGCGGTTTTCAGGAATGGATTATAGAAGGCAACTGGAATTTAAATATACACATATGTATATTGTAACGAGTATGCACGAGTATAACTTCTTTCACTACTTACATTTAACATACTGATCGGCCGAGAAGGTCATAAAACTGCCCTTGAAACGATCAGCCAGAGCATTGCCTTCGGTGATAAGAAATTGGCAAATATCGCTATTGAAGAAGGCATTGACACCTCCGCTCTCTGTGACCGCAATGATCTGTAATGGAATGTTGGCATTCTGGGCAGCAAGAATGCTAAAATCGAACAAACAAAAAAAAAAAAAGATATAAATTAATTTACAATTTACGAAACATTAATTAAATGTTGAACTAACCTGAGATTGGCCAATGAGGATCGACGTTTAGCCGAATAGAAATAGATGTAGCCATGTATTAGCTCATCTCGATACTGATTGGTGCCATGATATGATGATAATATAAACTCTACCCTTCGTTTCGCATCACCAATGAATACATCAATTATAATTGAATGCTCATTGGCCTTAACCATCATCGATTCGGCCACCAGGGGCTGGACAATGTTCTCAATATCATATTGATCGCCACAAAAGATGCAGCATAAAATACGCAAATCGGTATGATTGGATGGATATGGCTCATAGCTTTTCATTTCGGTTAGCTTGAGTGAGAGTATTACAATATTGAGTATATCATAGACATATTTCTGATGATTCTGTGTATGATCAATGAAATCACAATGCAACATCTCTGATAGACGCATGCCTTCGCTTCGCAGATATTCCACTTCGTTCTCTTTGAGATCTTGCGGCTGATAAACCAAAACAATTGGTAAATTTTCAAATTTATCCTCTAGCTCCAGATTACAGAGTAATGTACGTTCAAGATTATCTTTGAGGGTTTCAAACGATTGCTGATTCGAGTACACACAAATCAAACCTATTACACATAATTAATAAAAGGAAATTAGCAATTTGATTGAAATTCAACAAACTTGCAACTTACCGCTCGAAGAGACATCGATGGCCTTAAAGGCTTCCATATCACCATTGGCTATGCGATAGTTGAGATAATACGTCTGATTCTCATATATATATTCACCCTTGCTCCCCGTACATATTCGTATATCGTTAAGCAGATCACTTGCCAAATGCTCTGATCCTACAATAAGTAAATTGAGCGTTCGATCGCTACCATTCCCAGTGGTCTTCCAACCACCTCCCTGCGACTTATGATTGCTAGCCGATTTATCAGAGAGCACTTCCTCAATTAAACTGTCCACACAGTTATTGAAAAACGGACAATGCTCACGTATGGGACAATGGATGAAGCGCAGATGCTGCAATAATATGACACGTCGCTCCTGATCGAGACGATCGAGCATTTTGTAACGTGAATCCTCTTGTATGACATCTGTAATTTGTCGCACATCTTCCTGGGTGATAATATCGACATTCTTGAACTGCAGAAAGTATTGGGCATGTTCCAGCAGCAATTCCACAAAATTCTGTTTACTCTTCTCAATAATCTCATCCTGATGAATATCATAGATCTGCTGGCAATCATGCTCAGACAATGCCTCAAAACACTCGCGTCCCATGAAGAGTACACGAACCTCGGATAACTGTTTGCCAGGTGTAACAAAACCGGATTCCTCCAATAGCATCTTGAATTGTTGCTTCCAACTAGGAAATTGGGAAATGTATAATGATAGGAGAAATTTATATTTATTTTAACATTTTCTTACCCAATCTTCTTTTTGTCCTGTTGAACGGAATTCAAGTAATTACGAAATACTGTCTCCGATTCGGAAGTTTCCAGTACATCGAAGGGAATGCGTGTCTCATCCTCCGCCTCATCCATATCGATCAGTTCGGTCCATGAGGCTTGCGGGCACTCGAAAAAGTATTGCTCGAATTCAATATGATTTTGCAAATAATTTCGAGCACATTCCCAGGCATCGTCATCGCTGATATTCAATGCACTAATGTCCGGCAACATATACTCTAGGGCCAAGGCAAATTTATCCAAATACTGATGTAATTTCTTGTTAAGATGATCGTCTCGTAGCTTTTTCATGTGCCGACGAAATAGCTTCTGACCCGCCTCATTACCGAAAATATTCAAAAACTCATTCCATTCACGGTATTGGGAAAGCATTTTGGAGCCCTGCGACCATAGTATATGATAGTCGGTGATTTGATTACGAATCAGACGCGTCACAGCCTCAGATCGAGTGTCGAGCAACTCCTTTCGTGACTTGGCTGACTCCTGATATGAAATGATTTTGACACGATTCTTAACCTTGTCAATCATCTGGGCCAGCATAAGGAAGGCCAGATCAATGTTGATGCTCTCGTGAGCAGATGTCTCGATTAGCTGCACTGTGCTCTTATAGTCCTTCCGTTGGCTAATTTTCTCCGCCTCGCGTACATACAGCTCGTAGGCGTCGTCATTTTTGGTTGTAACCAGAACCAATGGCTTCTTATTCTTTATTATAGTGGCTATGACATTTTGGACAAACTCCACTTGCTTCTCGACACTTCGATTTGGCACTGGACTCACATCGAAGACAACCACAAAGCCATCGATGCTAAGTCGTCCATCTGGCATTACTTTCTGTTCATATTCCTTTTCGATTCCCAACTGATTCTTGCATATATACATGAGTTTCTCGGCGGAGAAGACTTTGGTGGATGTGCAACGCTTTAGATATGGATCCATTTTGCCCACTTTAAAGGCTTGGAATGTGGAATCGTCCATGAATTCGGTCTGCTCTATGATATTGAAATTATATTCGACACCCTCCTCGGTGGTTTTGCGCACCTCGCCCCAATACAGAAAATGATCATTGTTCACTATGCGACCGCTGAAATCACTCTGGCTGAGCACTGATATGTGATCGATGAAATAATCATCGGCCATGGGGCGCATGAATCTGTTGCACAGGCATGACTTGCCCACGCCGACCTGACCGCGGTCCTTTTCGGTCCCGGATAGTCCAATGACCGAGATGTTAAACTGACGCATCTTGACGCACCTGAAGAAGAGATGAAGAAACAAATACAAAATGATTAAATAAAATTTCAATAATACATATAGTGTATCTTTTCTTTTCTTAAAGCTATTGCGATATAGAAATCCTTCTTCTATATATCTTTGAAAACTCTTTGTAACTTAATCTCTATAATTTAGCCATATGTTTGGAATGAAATCCTTTCTCTGGGAATTGAATAGAAAAGTTTATATAGTTTTTATATAACTTTATATGTCATCTCATGGACCTGCTAAGATATCTTTAGAGAACCTGTTTTATATCTCTAATAAGGTGACTCTCTTATAAGGTGACTTTGAAACTTCTGTGATTATACAAATATAGACAGGTATCTCAGGTATATCATATATTTATCACTTAGGAACGTTGGTTGTAATAACTCGTATGAGTTTGGACTCCTGTTCCTTGACGGTTTTTATTTTATATTTTTATTTTTTAACTGTTTACTTTCTTTTTTTGCATCCATGTGTTGGAACTAGTGACACTGCTTAGGTAAAGTTTATGCGGCGAGAGTGAGAGAGCGACCAAATAAGACAGAGAAAGAGAGTTGGTTATTGTTTGTCATCTAATTGTAAGACTGGTTTATCTATTTATATATATAATATATATATTGATTCATCTGTCTGATCATTTTTTCGTGCATCACTTTAGCTTGTCATCAATTTCTGTTTCTGTTTTTTTTTTCGTGTTGAATTATTCCCTCGCCTCTTTATTTTACAAGGCACTTTCAACTACGCAGTTACGGGATACATCCACGACGGATGAGCCCCCGCAATATCATCTCCATCTCCCAGAGAGCGTGCGCTGGGCTGCTGCCTGTGGTGACAAACGGTTTTTTTTTTTTCCTCGCTACTTTTTTTTGTGCCGGCGCAAAGAAAAATTTTTGCCAAGGATTTTTTCTTCGATTTCGGTTTCGATGAATTTCATCAGATTTGTTAAATGTTTCATTAAAAAGTTTAACTACCTTTTATGTTTTGCAACTGTTATTTCTTTTTCTTTTTTTTGATTTTCGTTCTAGCTATATTTTCTTTTACAACATTTTCTAACAAAATGTGTCTGCAACAAATCCTTTTTGTAACTCCGGTGCTTCTTCTTCTTCTTCGGCTGCTGCTGCTGCGGCGCTGCCTGCCTGCCTCCTGACTGCAAACGGACAACAACGACGACAGCAACGACAAACGAACGGCGCAAGACAAACAGAAAGGGAGAGCGAGCGAGCGCAACAAACAACAGCACACACCACCGAGAGCGAGCGAGCGCGAGAGAGTGAGAAAAGCGCTCTTAAAGAGAGAGCTGCTGCTGCTGCTGCTTGCTGCTGGATATGTGGGTGGATGTTTGTTGTTGTTGTTTTCACTGTCACTGCAATTTGTTGTTGCTCTTATCCTGCTCAAACCATGCTCTCTCTCTCGCTCTCGGTCGTTCACACACTCGTCTCTTTATCTCGCTCTCTAAAACTGGACAACTATGGAACTTCTGAATGGAAATAGACTATGTATGGAGAGGTAGTAGTGATGGATGGGGTATGGGGTAAATAAAAATAATTGTGGGTGTGTACTATGGACAGACGGACACTCCAATAAAAGCAGACTAGGCTTTTGCATATCTACCCACTTCTCCTGTACTGAACTCCCCATCTACTCGAAAACTTTAATTGAGTTTTCCGGCAGCAAAAAACGAAAACCCTCCTCCACGTGCCTGTGTATGTGTGTGTGTGTGTGTGTGTGTGTGTGAGTGTGTTGCAAGTGCATTACGCAGAATCGAAATCGAAATTGGAGAACTGCAGGCGTCAGCCTCCAGAACAGATTTCCTGTCCAATGTTCATATGTATGTATGCATATACTCATGTACATACATACAAACATTCATACATATATGTGAATATATATGTATGCGTATGCTTGTGATGCGTGAGTGTATGTGTGTATTTGTGGCTACATTCCCGGGCTTGTTTGTTGTTGTTGTTGCTTTTTGTCTTGGAAAGTGCAGCTACAGCTAGCTGATATACAACTAGGATAGGATAATATACAACATACATAGGTGGAGTAAAAGGAGAAATGGTGGGCGGCAGCTTTTAGGGGGTGTGTATGCGAGTAATAACAAGTCTAAGTTATTTCATTTATTTTCATTTCCCTTTAGTTTGGTTTGTCTTCCAGTCCAGCAAATTCATTACACAAAAACAAAAAAACATAAAACAAAAAACACTGTTGCCGCATCTTTCTCTGTCGCGCACACACACTTAGGATGGCTGGTTAGTTGGTGGAGCAAGCGAGAGAGCACCAGAGAGACGTATACAAGAAGACAATTACGAATCAGCCAGCAGCAGCACCAGCAGAAGTAGAGAGACAGAGCATCGTCGTTAAACACAAAGTTAAATTTTCACATAAATAAAAAAAAAACATTTACACCGTTATTTGGCCTACTCACAATTATTGCACTTGCAATAGCTTCAGCTCCAAAGTGTTTATAAACAATTACACCAACACTAATTTTATTTTCCACATCCGAGAGCTGAGCTTTGTGGTAACAACAAAAAATGCATATAGCGTACTCCGACTCCCTAATGTATGGGTATCGAAATGGTCAGCTATCGTAATCGATAGACCATGCCGTGGCCAAGAATATCTCTCAATCGGTTGGCAACTCTACCAGTAGCCAATTTTTGAACCACTGCCCGGTTGTTATTATTCAAGGCTTTCTTTTTAGTTACTAATTTTAATATAAAGTCGATACGAATTCAGAGTAATACCCTTATGACTGTTGTACAAAATTCATTAATCATTTATTTTACACATAATACAATTACGAGTTCACGTCAGGGATTCAAAAGGGGGGTTGGTTGTGGAACAGAGATGAAGGTGGTTTGAGGTGGTTGGAGGAGGTACAAGGTGAATTATATATCTATATAGTCGGAGGATCTCTATCAATACAATTCGGATTTTTGCATTACAGCCGATACGAGAGCTTTAAAAGCATCCTCTATCATAACGATATGTAGCTGGGCATCTCGATACGAACATAATTTAGCGCTTTCCGTTAGAGGCATTTGCATGGTGGTCACGCCCAGCGATGACTGCGAATGCAGACTCCGACCAGTGGTCATTAGAATATTGACGCAATCGTCGGCCAGTATGGGAAATGTCTCTGCGAATCGTACCATTGCTGGCAATACGTTACGTAGAAATTTACACTTGGCAGATGAGGTAAGCAGCGACAATGTCGTCTGAATGACATTCAGACAGAACTTGGACACTCCCAGACTCTTTGGTATAGAGTAATTGAGCACCAGATGCGAGGTTAGCTCTATGGTGAAAATCTGCTTATCCATTTCGGTCACATTGAGGAATTCGTGAACGAAATCAATGCAAATATGCATCGATGGCACACTGGCTACAATCATGGGTATCACAGACTTTGGATACGTCTGGAAATGCACCAGTTTTGCCAATGATGGTTCTGAAATGAACGCCTGATGCACATATGTACCGATAATGCCTTGAATTTCACGCATTTCCAATTGCGACACACGATCATCAGCTGCATTCGACATATATTCCAAAACCTCTAGCAGTATATGAACAGCCGCACTCTCCTGTGATGCAATTAGAGTAGTCTTTAATTCTTCACGATCGGCATCGGTCTGAACGAGGCCATTCTTGTCCAGCACCTGCTTTTGTTGCATATGAACATTTAAACAGGTTTTGGATGCCGCCAGGCTACCCTTTAGAATGCGCAGCAGTATCATTAGTAGATAGGGCGAACAAAATACATGCGTTGGGCAGCTGTATGACAGTGAGAGAGAAAAGAGAGAGAGAGAGAGAGAGTAAGATTCATTTTTCAAGATTCATTATCTGTTCCTCAAGGTGAACTTACCTCAGCACTTCCATGGGCTCCAATAGACTCTCGTTGGCAAACGTTCGCCTACTAATAGAGTCCGTTGTCTTGGTAATTGCCCTCAAGGACATAATCCACAAAGTCGTCGGTAATACGGAATTCAATCGTAGCCATAGATCATTGTATAGATCCTTAATATACCGCGGCACTGATCTCTCAAAGATCAACGGCAAGTGCTGCACCAGCTGTTGAGCATATTTGGCCAAGGCCTCAGGTGGTAGTTGTAATAGCTGCTTAAATACACGTATGGCCAGATGTGGCTTTGTCTTGACAGTGTCCAGGGCACGCGACAGAAATTCTGGCTTCAGATCCACATTCGTCATTTCCAGCTGACTACTGGGGCCGCCACAGCCATTGACCAGATAATGCTCCTCCAGCCAATCATCTACCATACTCAAATGCGGATAGTTCGAGATAATCAGTCGCAGGAGAGGATGAAACAGGGACAAATAATCATTGTGGTACTGATGGGCTTTCTGTAATAGATATTTCAGAGGCAATCCGCCCATAAAATTATTGGAATACTCCTTTTGTTTGCGTCCGCCTAGAGCACTCAAGTTCATCAGTCGTGTGTCCTCATAGAGCATCAAGTAATATATCATTAAAAGCTGAGCTGTCAGTGGACAGCTGACCTCGATTTGTGCTAACTCTTCGCTTTCCGTCATGGGCGGCAGATCTTCGGCAAAGAAAGTCAACTGTGAGGTGCGGAATACATGCAAAATCTCTATCTCAGTAAAGGGTCTATGCATGTGATCGATGTTAACTTTGCCCGTGGGATTCGGTATAATCAAAGTGTTGACAAACACCTCCACCAGAGCTGGCATGACGGGATGCACAGGCCGCACTGAGCTGCAAATCTGCTTGAAGATCCATGATTTAATGGGCACCTTGTGCTTAAGAAAGGTTCGCGATTTCAGTAGTTGATGGATACAGTGTACAGGCAGGTAACCAGGTATGGTGCCATTAAGATTTGGCGTTACAGGCACTCGCACAGCATGCAGGGCCACCACCTGCTCTGTGAAAAGATCCTGGGTAAATAATTGCTTAATTCTGTTTGTGCTATTCGGCCGTATGGGTATCTTCATGGCCAAAGTAGAGCAGACCATCTCACTGATTGCTGTTATTTGATTGCTATGAAAATGGATGGCCAACAGCAAGAGCATTTCACCCAGCGAGGTACTTGTCCCTGAACGTTTACAGAAAAAGGCATCCTCACGTATAAGCCATTGTAACCATTCGACAGCCTTGTTCTCCAACGGCACGGTGGACACTAGCGAAGGGCAGGCAACTAGCATGCATAGGGCCAGAGTAACAAATCTCACGCCAGAGGGCGTTGGCTTAGGACAGCTGGTTACTAACTGGGACAAAGCATTGATCTCGTCGTCATTGAATTTAAGGCCACCAATGCCCCGTAAAGCGCAGTATAGACGCAACAGCACTGCTCCTTGGAGATTAAAGTCCTTCAACTCGGACGCTTTGCTAGTTATCTGTATTATCTTTTGCAGCAGTTCGACACGAACCAAATTTAAGGCATCACCCTTACGTTTCTGACTTGAGCGTATGTATACAGCAAACCAGGAGCGCAGGTTCTGGTCATTGCCCAGCAGAAGGCCAGTGAGAAATGCAATCTAACAAAAAGTGAAATAAAAACCAAAATTAATTTGAGAATTGCAAAAAGTCGTTGCCACGTTTAGCTTACCAAATCCTCGGGATGTTTGAGCGTCAGTTTAAGCATAAACGATGGTACCTTCATCATGTCAACGCACATGGAACGATTAGCTAAGGCTTGGGAGGGATTCATCTCGCTTAGGGCCATCAGTAGAGTTAGCCGATGCTTGCCATCGCTACCCTCCTCATCACAATTGGCTATAATATGTGAGACGACATCGCGATAGCAATCTGGAAAGTTTGCCACCAAGGCACAAATAATCCTATGACCATTGGGCACATGAACTAAGGCATCAGTCAGCTCCAGAATATTCAAAAGCGATGGCAGCTCAGCCAGAGCAATGCACAATATATCCACAACTTCCTCTAGATATATTCCATCGTCCAGGATTTCCAAGTGAGTTGGTGGCTTCTGTTCCGTCACCTGTTGCTGGAGATTGAATATTTCGGAGAGCACAACACGCACCTTTCTGGCAACATCGGAACGCTCAAAGCCCAATGCTATGCCCGACTGGAGACCGTACTCGGAAGGTTGTTGGCCCTCAAAATATGCAGACTTCTGACGTGACTGCAGTTCCTTCTTTAGTTCGTTCTCCAGCTCATGGTAATTGACCTGTAGATAGGACACAATGCTATTGACAACCTCGATGCCAATGAGGACGGCAAGTATCTTCTTGCGAGATTCCATTGAGGAGGTGGTATTGTCCAACGGTGAGAGTAGACTCATTCGCACTAACGAGGGCAACACCGGCCGTATCTCGGACTGCGGATAGCTTGCCAGTGATGTGATGTCCAGCGTTTGCATTGCATTAAATACACGCGCCGTAACATCGTACAGCTTTACCGGCGTTCTAGCAACAGTTGTGGGATTGGTGGTTGTAGCGGTGGCGGTGGTGCTCATGGTATTCATGCTCATCCTCCTCCTTTAATGTATATAATTGACTATTCTTTATTCTCGTTCACTCTCTAAGCGGCCGACGGCCCGAGCCTCTCACACAGATAAATTCAAATACTTTGCCGCTAACTAGAAATTGCGGTTTCTTAAATATTAAGTTCCTGATAAATCCATCCAAATCCACACGACTGCTGTATATTTACATTCGATGAATGTTTTGTGCACTGATATCGATAAATTCAGTTTGCTCAGTACGGCAGGGTTGATTTGGAATTATCGATTAATTAAAAATGTTTCTCGCACGAAAGTCCCAATTTTTGCAATAAACTTATACAACCGAATTTTGTTTTAAAGGCAGTCCACTAATTCATTATTTTTACCAAGCATCCACATATGCAGTAGGCATTTATAAACAAATTCGATAATCCCATGCAATTAACCAACACTGTTGTTTTCTAATGTTCGTCGTTTGCCAACACTATTCTTCACCGTTCATTCGACGATTTGCTCTCCGATGTTTTGAATACATACATTTTCCATTTTACTCGCGAATGAAGTTTGTCCGCCAGACCGAAAAAAAGAAAAAAATCAAATTTGTATTAACTTTAACGTGTTTGAAATTATTGTAAATTCTGTGTGTGTATTTATTTGTATATTGTTTTTTTTATGAATCAATTAGGGCAAAACAGAACTGCGAAATTCTCGAGTAGGTAAGTGACGCAAACGGAGTAAAAATCGAGTTCAAATCGGTCGGTGAAATAGTAAGACCAACGCCCAAGGTGTGTGTGTGTGTGCAATGAATGTGTGTGAAGATGATGATGACAAGAGCGTAAAAGTATCTCAGAAATCGAAATGAAAATGTGGGACAGATCAGTTCAGTAACTTGAATTTGGTCTACGGTATATATATTAATTATATATACCAATAAATATATGTATAATGTAAGCTATATAAAAAAAGAAAACATCATCATCGATTAAAAATTGCCAGATTCGTTTCTGGGCTCTATCGTTTCTTCTATCGTCCCACCGCCGCCGCCGCCGCCTGCGTTGATGACATCATTCGTGAGAGCGCGTACATATAAAACGAATAAAAAAAAGTGGTGTGTGTGTGTGTGCTCATTACTTTGGCCCTCGCTAATCGAATTGGATGTATGTGTGTGTGTGTGTGTGCAGAATTAAACATTTTTATTTCAGTGTTTTTTATTTTATTTTTTTTTTTTCGTTTTTTATTTTTTTTTTTCAATAATAACTTTGAGAAATCGGTAATTGGAATTAAAATTGGAATCAAAACAAAGATGAAAAGCAAATGGTTGTAGAGAGAAAAAAAATGTGAAAGAGCGGGGGGAGAGAACCTTAAGTAACGTTTCCTTTAGTTGGTGATAAATAAATTGAAATCGAAGATATATTTGTACATTTGTATGCACATATTTGTGTGTGTGTGTGTGTTGATGAGGAGAGACAGTGACTCTCTTCTATAGATACGCCTGCACTTTGAAATACAGTTACGTGCACACACACAATCACACACGTGTAGAGTGAGAGTGTGTGGAAGTGAAAGAGAGCGAAAGATACGCACACCCCATGTAAAAATAGGCAAATCTCCCCCCTTTGCCCTCTCTCAATCCTACCACATTCCTCGTCATCATCATCAAACTCAAGAGGTCACGAGTTGAAGTTTTCTTTTGTAAATGGGTGAAAACTCTGCCGCTACCGCTGCTGTTGCTGCCCTTACCTCTGCCTGCACTTGTTTAAGTCAATTTCTTTTACCAATTCGTTTGTTATTTGTGTAATGGTGTTTAATCCACCTTGTTTATGACAAATCACTCACACACACCCGTACGCGTAGTATACCATATAAATATGTTTGTAGAGAACAGTAAAAGGAGGTGGAATTAAAACACACAATTCTACATACATGCATATGTACAGTTGTTTGTACATACATACATATACAAACACACATCAGGCAATAGCACGTACAAGTAGTTAGAGCTCTTCCCTCCCCCTCCGCCAATCATTATATTCACCTTATAGGTAAAGCCGCAAATGGAAAATGTTAAAGAAAAAGTAACACAAAAAAAAAAAATAGTTAAAGAAATACATTTTATATGGAAAACAGGTTTTCTCTCCATAATTAAACTTTGACTTTGGTGGTGGTTTGCATTGAAGTTGCTGTTGTTGTTTTTGTTGTTGGGTAATTAAACCTTTAGTAGGTTGCACAACTACAACTCCAGCTCCATAGATCTACATATCTATCTTTCTCTCGCTCTTTCTATCTATCTATGTATGTATGTTTGTCTGTTTGTGTGGGGGAGGGGTGCGTACTCAGTCCCACACTCATTAATTGAGTGATGAACTCACTTTGTTATTAACGAAGAAGATCGCCTCATATATAAAAACATAATTAACACAGGCTCAAAGCGAGAGCGAGTTAGGCGACAGAGACGGAAAGAGAGTGCAGGCTTCGAAGAGAGAGTTATGCATTTAAAAGAAAACCTACCCCATGTACAAGTGTTGCTTGCTTATACCACCACCCCCCAAAAACCCCTGCCACCCACCCACCATTAATATGATGACTCTCCAGATACACATACTCTCCAACTTCTACTCTCTATTTTTCTCGCTTGTTTTTTTTTCTCTCTGTGTTTCTTCTTTTCTTTTCTCTGGCAATGATGCGTGAGTGTGGCGGGCGGCATTTGTTTTGTTGTTGCTTTTATTAGTGTTGTTATATTTCGTTTCTCATATACACTCTCCCGTTCATTCGTTCAAGTTTTAAGCTTCGTTTTAATAAAAATATTACGTAATACATAGATAGAAACTACACATAATTTTAGTATCTGTGTGAGTGTCGGTGTATGTTTTTTTTTTGTAAATAATTGTGTATGTGTGTGTGTATGTGTGTTACGTGTATGTAAATGAGATTTATATTGTTTGTTTTAACAATTGTGGTGGGTTTTTGTTGTTGCTGTCGCAAAAATTAGTACAAATGAAATCAGCAACAGTGACAAGGGAGGGGGAGGGGAGGAATTGAATAGGTAGGCCGACTATATGATAACGCATAATGTGTGCGGAAAGGGGGCGTGGGGAGGAGATTGGAGGAGGCGGTGGCGACTATATGAGAACTTTTTCGAGTGCAGATTGCGGAAATGTAGAACAGCAGAAGCACAAGAGCACAATTGTGGAGAGTAAAAGGAAATGTTAGAAAAGGGAATGACCTGTATCTGTTCCACACACACACACACACACACACACATACACACACACTTACACAGACAGAAAGAGAATGGCGCAATGTTGGGGCTTTATAAAGGTCAAAGGACATTTAAGCAAACACGCACACATACATTCCTTTATATGGAGGTACATATGTATGTGTGTTGGCATATTGATATAGATACCGTTTTTCTTAATTGAATTTCGCTTTTAAATTTACTACAAATTTAAACTAGGTTTTAACTTTATTAAATTTTGGCACTGGCTGATTCTTAAAAGGCAAAACTGAGAAATTTTTATACAAAAACTAAAACTAAAACTCGATATCCAAAACTGTTTTCCCCTCCAAAAATTCAAACCCAGCTGAATTTTTGTCCCTCATTTAGATGAAGAGGAAACAATATTCATATATCGTTCTAGATATAGAAAGTTTTCTTAAATCCAAAGTGAAAGTACACGTTATTCAATTTAGGATGTAAGATTTACGATCAGGTCTAGTACCTTTCAAACGTATCTTTTAGAAGAATTCGAGAGTATAAATATTTGGGAAAATTCTATAAATAAATACAGCAAATTAGTCCATTCTTGGAAAATTGTGCATTCTTTTTCTGTTTTGAAAGAGTTTTCTATGACAATGATATATATGTAGGTGTGTGTGTATATATATATGTATATATATATATATATATATATATATATATATATATAAATATAATTATGAAAGTATCTTTATACTTAAGACCTTAAAATGTTGTTGTATTATATAATCTGATAAATGAAATGCTCTTGCTTATCACTCAGTCAAGTGTGTGAAATCATCAATAAAACCCCATGTATATCTATATATGTATGTATGTACTTATATATAAAGTATATAGTATATCAATGTTTTTTTTTTGTGTGTGTGTGTGTGAATGTGAATATGTGTTTCAGATGAATTTTTGTGAATTGAATTTCCTGCAATTTCATGGTGTGCGATTTAAATCAGTGTATGGAATACTATTTTGGGGCTTGGGGCGTGATGTAATAGCGTTAACTAGGTCCCTCCCCAACCACCATTCCTCTTCTCTCACACACACAGACAGACAGACAGACAATGACCAAAAAGCAATTGCGATCGGACTTGAGGTTGACCCAGGCGACCCTGCAGAATGACGCCATTTAAGAACATACATACATATGTACATATATATGTGCTCTATATATATGTATGTACATATATAATAGGAATGACTAAATGAATCATCGTCATTCACCCAATCTTTCATTCATTCATTTAGTTAACTAATTTTTCCAACCCCAATATTCATTTGCTTTCACTTGATATTCTAATAATGTGTTGTGTTTTTGTTTTTTGTCATTTTCTTTCTAGTAATAATTCATTGAGGGAAAACACTTTCGGTTTGGATACAATAATAACAACAACAATATTAACATAGAAAGACGAAAAAAAAATATTATTCGAAATATTTGATTTTTGACAATTTTTTTTATGAATTTGTGAAAACTGGACGACGACGACGAAGAAGAAGTGGAAATTTTTGACATAATAACGTAACCAAAATAAAAGAATTATGACGACGGACATTTCAATTGTTCGATGGGATCCTAGTCAGGGTCCTGGCAACGAATATATCGATGAATACGAATACGATGGCGGCAATTCAAGTTCCCGCCTCTTTGAACGATCCCGCATCAAGGCATTGGCCGAGGAGCGTGAGAGTGTCCAGAAGAAGACATTCACCAAATGGGTTAATTCGCATCTTTGTCGTGTAAATTGCCGTATTGCCGATCTTTATATTGATATGCGTGATGGCAAGCATTTGATAAAGCTATTGGAGGTTCTATCCGGTGAAAGATTACCCAAACCGACAAAGGGTAAAATGCGTATCCATTGCCTGGAGAATGTGGACAAGGCATTGCAATTTTTACGTGAACAACGTGTTCATTTGGAGAATATTGGCTCCCATGATATTGTCGATGGCAATGCATCGCTTAATCTGGGTCTCATTTGGACCATCATTTTGCGTTTCCAGGTGAGTTTTCAGCCCTTTCCTCTCTCTCTTCATTCATTTCAGTATGTGTGTGTGTGTAAGAATCAATCAAATCAAATTCATTGTTTCAATATAGATTCAAGATATTACCATCGAGGAAGTGGACAATAAGGAAACCAAATCGGCCAAGGATGCCCTATTGCTTTGGTGCCAGATGAAAACAGCCGGCTATCATAACGTGAATGTACGCAATTTCACAACATCGTGGCGTGATGGCCTCGCCTTTAATGCCATTATCCACAAACACCGTCCAGATTTAGTGCAATTTGAGAAGCTATCGAAAACGAATGCCATACACAATCTGAACAATGCCTTTGATGTGGCTGAAGATAAATTGGGTTTGGCCAAATTGCTTGACGCCGAGGATGTCTGTGTCGATCATCCGGATGAGAAATCGATTATCACCTATGTGGTCACATACTATCATTACTTTAGCAAACTAAAGCAGGAAACAGTCCAGGGTAAACGTATTGGCAAAGTGGTTGGCATTGCCATGGAGAATGATAAGATGATCCATGACTATGAGCATTTTACAAGCGACCTACTGAAATGGATTGAGACTACAATTCAATCGTTGGGCGAACGTGAATTTGAGAATTCACTTGCCGGTGTCCAAGGGCAATTGGCGCAATTCTCCAATTATCGTACAATCGAGAAGCCACCAAAATTCGTTGAGAAGGGCAATCTGGAGGTATTGTTGTTCACCCTGCAATCGAAGATGCGGGCCAACAATCAGAAGCCATACACACCCAAAGAGGGTAAAATGATATCGGACATTAACAAGGCCTGGGAGCGTCTGGAGAAAGCCGAACACGAGAGAGAGTTGGCCCTGCGCGAAGAGTTGATACGCCAGGAGAAGCTCGAGCAATTGGCTGCACGTTTCGATCGCAAGGCATCGATGCGTGAGACCTGGTTGTCGGAGAATCAACGTCTCGTTAGCCAGGATAATTTCGGTTTCGATCTGGCGGCCGTTGAGGCGGCAGCCAAGAAGCATGAAGCCATCGAAACTGATATCTTTGCCTACGAGGAGCGTGTCCAGGCCGTTGTGGCCGTTTGCGATGAGCTCGAATCGGAACGCTATCACGATGTGAAGCGTATCCTTTTGCGCAAGGATAATGTGATGCGCCTGTGGACCTATTTGCTGGAGCTTCTGCGTGCTCGTCGCATGCGTTTGGAGATCTCGTTGCAGTTGCAACAAAACTTCCAGGAAATGCTCTACATTCTGGACAACATGGAGGAGATCAAGCAGCTCCTAATGACAGATGACTATGGCAAGCATTTGATGGGTGTAGAGGATCTCCTGCAGAAGCATTCTCTTGTCGAGGCCGACATCAATATTCTGGGCGAGCGGGTCAAGGTTGTTGTCCAAAACTCGCAGAAGTTCCTCAGCGACGATCCCGAATCGTATAAGCCTTGCGATCCCGAGATTATTGTCAGTCGGGTTCAGCAATTGGAAGATGCCTACGCGGAGCTGGTGCGTCTTGCTGTCGAGCGTCGCAGCCGTCTGGAGGAGAGCCGTAAACTCTGGCAATTCTATTGGGACACCGCCGACGAAGAGAACTGGATTAAGGAGAAGGAGCAGATTGTCTCCACCGATGAAATCGGTCACGATTTGACCACAGTTAATCTTCTGTTGAGCAAGCACAAGGCTCTGGAATCGGAGATCACCTCACACGATCCACAATTGCAGAATGTTGCCAAGGTGGGAGCCGAGCTCATTACCGAGGGACACTTTGGTGCCGATCGCATCAAGGATCGCTTGAAGGAGATTCTATCAAAGTGGGATCATCTGTTGGATCTCACCAAGTATCGTCGCCAACGTCTGGAGAATGCTGTCGAGTATTTCCAATTGTTTGCCGATGCCGACGATGTGGATAACTGGATGCTCGATACTCTGCGTATTGTTTCCAGCGAGGATGTCGGTCGCGATGAGGCCAATGTACAGTCGCTGCTTAAGAAGCACAAGGATGTGGCCGATGAGTTGAAGAACTATGCCGAGGTGATCGATGCCCTTCACAAGCAGGCCGAAACCCTCAAACTCAATGAGGCGGAGAAGGCTAATGTGGACAAGCGATTGGAAGACATCGATAGTCGTTACAAGGAGCTAACCGAACTGGCCAAGTTGCGTAAGCAGCGTCTCCTCGATGCCCTCAGTCTGTATAAGCTGATGTCTGAGGCTGATGGCGTGGAGCAATGGATTAAGGAGAAGACCAAAATGTTGGACACCATGGTGCCGGGTAAGGACATCGAGGATGTTGAGATTATGAAGCATCGCTTCGAGGGCTTCGACAAAGAGATGAATGCGAATGCCTCGCGTGTGGCTGTGGTTAATCAATTGGCCCGCCAGCTCCTCCATGTCGAGCATCCCAATTCCGATGAGATTCTCGAACGTCAGAATCACCTTAACCAGGAGTGGTCAACGCTGCGCGAGAAGGCCGAAGCCAAGATGGATGACCTCAAGTCGGCCCATGGCGTTCAGACCTTCTACATTGAATGCCGCGAAACTATCTCGTGGATTGAGGACAAGAAGCGCATTCTCACCGAGACAGACAGCCTGGAGATGGATCTAACTGGTGTCATGACCCTGCAGCGTCGTCTCAGTGGCATGGATCGCGATTTAGCTGCCATTCAGGCCAAATTGTCCAGCTTGGGACGCGAGGCCGATAGCATTGAGGCTGAACATCCCGAGGAGGCGGCTCTCATTCGTGAACGTATTGCACAGATTGAGCTCATTTGGGAGCAATTGACCCAGATGCTGAAGGAGCGTGATTCCAAATTGGAGGAGGCTGGTGATTTGCATCGCTTCTTGCGCGATCTGGATCACTTCCAGACCTGGTTGACCAAGACCCAAACAGATGTGGCTTCCGAGGATACGCCCACATCGCTGCCAGAGGCCGAGAAGCTGCTCAATCAGCATCAATCCATACGCGAGGAGATCGACAACTATACCGAGGACTACAAGAACATGATGGAATACGGCGAACGTTTGACATCCGAGGGTAGCACCTCAGATGATCCACAATATATGTTCTTGCGCGAGCGTCTCAATGCCCTTAAGGACGGTTGGGAGGAGCTCCATCAGATGTGGGAGAATCGTCAGGTGTTGCTGTCCCAGAGCTTGGATCAGCAGCTCTTCAATCGCGATGCCCGCCAGACAGAGGTGCTGCTTAGCCAGCAGGAACATTTCCTCAGCAAGGATGATACGCCCGTTAATCTGGAGCAGGCCGAGAATCAATTGAAACGTCACGAGGCCTTCCTTACCACCATGGAGGCGAATGATGATAAGATTAATACCCTGCTGCAGGTTGCCGATACTTTGGTCGAGAAGGATCATTTCGATGCCGATAAGATTGGCAAGCGGGCCGAGAATATCACCGGGCGGCGTGATGACAATCGTCAGCGCGCTTTGGATCAGCACGAGAAGCTGAAGAACCAGGTGAAGTTGCACGAATTCTTGCAGGATCTGGAGGAACTCGCCGAATGGGTGCAGGAGAAATATGTCACTTCGCAGGATGAGACATACAGGAGCGCCAAGACAATTCACTCCAAGTGGACCCGTCACCAGGCCTTTGAGGCTGAAATTGCCGCCAATAAGGAGCGTTTGTTTGAGGCTGAGAAATCCGCCCAGGAGCTGTCCAAGGAGAAGCCCGAATTCAAGGATGTTATCGAGCCCAAACTGAAGGAGTTGGCCAAACAATTTGATGACCTGGAAGTCCATACCAAGGAGAAGGGCGCCATGCTGTTCGATGCTAATCGCGAGGTTCTCGTCCAACAGACATGCGATGACATTGACTCGTACATTACGGATCTGGAGAAGCAGATCGTGAGCGGCGATACGGCCAATGATCTGACCTCGGTCAACATTCTGATGCAGAAACAACAAGTCATTCAGACCCAGATGGCGGTAAAGGCCCGCCAAGTGGAGGAGATAGACAAGCAGACCGAATATCTACAGAAGACCGTGCCCGAGGAGAAGATCGAACCGATTGTGGTGAAGAAGACAGCCGTGCTGGAGCGTTTCGAGAAGATCAAGGCTCCGCTGCTGGAGCGCCAGAAGGCGCTCGAAAAGAAGAAGGAAGCCTTCCAGTTCTGTCGCGATGTCGAGGATGAGAAGCTGTGGATCGATGAGAAGCTGCCCGTGGCTAATTCCAATGACTATGGCAACTCGCTGTTCAATGTTCATGTCCTGAAGAAGAAGAACCAGTCCCTGGCCACAGAGATCGATAACCATGAGCCGCGCATCAATGCCATTTGCAATAATGGCCGCAAATTGATCGATGAGGGTCACGAGGACGCCAAGAAATTCGAAGCATTGATTAGTGATCTAACCCAGAAATGGCAGGAACTCAAGGATGCCATTGAGAACCGTAAGAAGCATCTATTGGAGTCCGAGAAGGTGCAACAGTATTTCTTCGATGCCCAGGAGGCCGAATCGTGGATGAGCGAACAGGAGTTGTACATGATGGTCGAGGATCGCGGCAAGGATGAGATTAGTGCCCAGAATCTGATGAAGAAGCACGAGAATCTAGAGCAATCCGTTGAGGACTATGCCAATACCATACGCCAACTGGGCGAGGTGGCCCGGCAATTCAGTGGCGATGACGTTTCTAGCGGTGATGCTGTCGCCGTCAAGCAATCCCAGTTGGACAAACTCTATGCTGGCTTGAAGGATTTGGCTGGCGAGCGTCGGGCACGCCTCAACGAGGCCCTCCAATTGTTCATGCTGAGCCGCGAGGTAGATGATCTCGAGCAATGGATAACCGATCGCGAGGTGGTTGCCGGTTCTCAGGAATTGGGACAAGATTTCGATCATGTTACATTGTTGTCGGAGCGATTCAATGAATTTGCCCGCGACACCGAGGCGGTGGGTGGCGAGCGTGTGGCCAAGGTTAATGGCATTGCCGATAATCTCATTTTGGCCGGACACTCGGATTCCGCAACAATTGCCGAATGGAAGGACAATCTGAATGAATCGTGGCAGGATCTGCTCGAATTGATTGAAACACGCACCCAAATGTTGGCCGCATCGCGGGAATTGCACAAATTCTTCCACGACTGCAAGGATGTGCTGGGCCGCATCCTGGAGAAGCAGCACGGCGTGTCCGATGAGCTGGGCCGCGATGCTGGCTCCGTTTCAACACTGCAGCGCAAACACTACAATTTCCTGCAGGATTTGACCACCCTGTACTCGCAGGTGCAACAAATTCAAGAGGAGTCGGCCAAACTCCAAGACGCCTATGCCGGCGACAAGGCCAAGGAGATAACCAATCGCGAACAGGAAGTCCTCCATGCCTGGGATAATCTGCAGGCGATGTGCGATGCCCGCAAACAGAAACTGGCCGATACCGGCGATCTCTTCCGCTTCTTTAACATGGTGCGCATTCTCATGATCTGGATGGAGGATCTGGTGCGTCAAATGAACACATCCGAGAAGCCACGCGATGTCTCCGGTGTCGAATTATTGATGAACAATCACCAGAGCCTGAAGGCAGAGATCGATACACGTGAGGATAACTTCGGTGCCTGCATATCTCTGGGCAAGGAGCTGCTCACACGTAATCATTATGCCTCTGCGGATATTAAGGATCGCCTGCTCCAGCTAAGCAATAGTCGCAATGCCCTGCTCCGACGCTGGGAAGAGCGCTGGGAGAATCTACAGCTGAGTAAGTAAAAACTAAACCGCGTTACCAAATGTGGAAGTGACTAATGTTGTCTAATCTATTGTCCTTTTGCAGTCCTGGAGGTCTATCAATTCGCCCGAGATGCTGCCGTTGCCGAAGCTTGGCTGATTGCCCAAGAACCTTATCTGTTATCTTCGGAATTGGGACACACGATCGATGAAGTTGAGAATCTGATAAAGAAACACGAGGCATTCGAAAAATCTGCAGCCGCCCAAGAGGAGCGCTTCAGTGCCCTTGAGCGTTTGACAACGGTAAGTGGTTACTCCCCTCTGCCTCCCCTATGAATTGATTCAAATTTCTCTTCTCTCTCTTAGTTTGAGCTTAAGGAAATGAAGAGGCGACAGGAGCTGGCGGAAGAGGCTGAAAGACAACGCATCAAGGAGGAGCAAGAAGCTAAGGCTGCATCAGAGGCGGCGGAACAGGCCAAACGTGAGGCTGAGAGACGAGATGATGTCGATGTGGGCATTTCCCATGATGATGCAGGTATGACCAAAAAAAAAAGAAACAAAAAAACAAAACAATTCCTATAACTCCCCTAACTCCTCCTAACCTGCATTTCCACACCCCCCCAAAAAACACCCACCCCCCCATCCACCATATGTGATCAAGTCCAGTCCAATTGATAATCAAATTTCAATCTGAACGTTTCTATGTCCATTCACATTCTTCATGCTTACTAAAAACAAACAAAAAAACCAAAACAAAACAAAAAATAAAACCAAATCAAAATCAAAATTCTTCGTCGGATTAACCAACTAACCCAACTCACAAAATGAAGCTGCCAAAGACATGGCTGTCGAATTAGAGCGCGTTGTCGAGACTCAAACAGGTATAACAAGATGTTCATAATATTAAACACATAAACTAAATGTAATCAATAGTTGGTAGTAGTTATTAGAAGATTAATGTAAACAATTTCTCAGTGAAAATTAACTAATTTTTCCCCTGTGTGTGTGTGTGTGTGTGTGTCTGGTATTTTAGAGCGAGGCGCCACACCAGGTGCTGCTGGTGAGGGTCAAGAGGGCTATGTGACACGAAAACATGAATGGGATTCCACCACCAAGAAGGCCTCCAACAGATCTTGGGACAAGGTAAGTAAAAACCTACATAAAGTAAAAGTTAATTACTCAACTTAAATGTTAAATATCTTTACTTCTTAGGTTTACATGGCTGCCAAAAGTGGACGCATTTCATTCTTTAAAGATCAGAAGGGTTACAAGAGTAATCCCGAATTGACCTTCCGCAGCGAGCCCAGCTATGATCTGCAAGGAGCTGCCATCGAAATTGCCAGTGATTATACCAAGAAGAAGCATGTGCTGAGAGTAAAGTAAGTAAAACAAAAAAAAGCAAACTTCATTTCCCACATCTTACTTTAACTCTTCATTTCTCTTTAGGCTCGCCAATGGTGCTGAGTTCTTGCTGCAGGCCCACGATGACACTGAGATGTCCCAATGGGTTTCATCCCTGAAAGCCCAAAGCGATTCAGCGGCTGTGGCAGCCAGCAGATCCCAGACTCTGCCAGCCACTTCACAGAAGGATGAACCAAAGCGCCGATCATTCTTTACTTTGAAGAAAAAGTAAAAAACTTCAACCATAAGAGGGTTAAATAATAAAATGAAAAAAGAGAGCAGCTAATTAAAAACAAAAAACTGAGAGAGGATAACAAACAACAACAACAACAAAAAACAAATACAAAAGAAAACAAAAATAAAAAAAATCTATATATATTTTTTTTCATATATTTAAAAGAAAACAAAAAAAAACAAAAAAAAACCAAACAAATCTTATTTCGTAAAACAAAAAACTTGCAAGAGAAACGAGCAAAACGTAAACAATTATTATGCTTATTAAATTTGCACGATAAACAAAATACTGCTATTATTGATTAAAAAAAAAACGTATGTATCTTATTTATTTAAAACAAATACAAAGTAATATAAAGATAGAACAAAAAATACAACTACAAAAATATACAAAAAAAAAAAAAACAAAAAAACAAAGAAAAACAAAAATCCCAAACAATTTGAGGAAGCAAACTCGTGTATGCATTTCAATGTATTCGATAAATAAACGAAATATTCCTTTAAAGTACACCAAAAAAAACAAAACATATATAAATATATATATACATATATACATATATACATATATATCTTTGTATATATGAACAATTAACCGATTTCTTTATCGGGCCAAGCCTAGAGGTGTTTAAGCATCAAGTCAGCATCAATATTTTTAGGTCGTTTATCTTACAATTTTCTTAAATTTTCAAAGGGTTTTGATTTGCTTCACTTCACTTGAATCTTTTTTTGCCTTTTATTCCTTGAAGAGGCAGAAATCTTGGTGTTTTTTTTAGGTAAAAAGTTAGTTTATATTTTGGACATAATTTTCAGATGGCTCACATTTAATATAAATATACGATATTGCTTAGCTTTCTTACAATATTGGTGAATATATTGAAATTGCTATTACAAGCCTTAATCCGAATCCTTAGTTTAGGCCCGTTTCCGAGATTTAGCTTATCTTCTCGTTTCCGATTCGGAATATTTTTGGATTTGAGACCTGTTTTGGCTTCCGATTCCGAGTCACCTTATTTGGTTTCAAATCGTTTGATTTTGAGTCGGTGGAATGATAAGTATTTGCAAATTTTCTTATAAATTCAATTTCAATATGAAATATAAATTTCAATTTCCATATAATTTGCAAAATGTTAAGAACAGTTCTAATTATTAATGGATTATTTCGTTTCAATCATTAATTTACAATAATTATTCTTAGCAGGCCACCCAAAATGATCTTAATCCTTTGATGATGTTGGTTTTTAATCGAAATGGATTGAGTGTAAAATATATTTTAAAAATTGTGTAACAATTAAGTGCATTTGTCAGGACTAGACTTTACTTGAATGAATTATCCGCGATTATCAGGGACAATCGAGACCAAAGCCATCACGGGAAATCGAAAAACCCGGTAAACCGAGAGGAAAATTTCCACGTATGTATTTCGTACTTCAAATTTATCTATACATATCTATAAATCACGCACACCGTTTCATTATTTAAGAAAAAATGTTCGTTTGAAATCACGGATATTCGGTACAAACTCAACTTCATCCCGGATAATAGGGGTGTCCGGGTAATGGGAGCCCGGAAAATCGGGGTTCAACTGTAGTTTAAAAAACTTTTACAAATGAAACGTGAGTTATTTTTGTCAGGATTTGCACTTAGAAAGGAATTTATTCCTTAATAGTTATAAGCTGATATAAGAGGCAAATCAAAAATGTTTCAAACTTAACTTCGAAAACGATTGACATTTCACCTGGAACAACAAGTTGGAAGACGGAGAGCAATTGCTCTCGATTTACTTTTGAAATTGATTCAGAAATGGGAGCAGGCTTGTATTATATTAAAATTTTTGAATATGAAATAAATGAACGAAAAAACCCTTAACAATTACTTTGCTCATCCATCTTATCTTGAAAATCACTCCCAATCAGTTTATCCCTATTTTTTTTACTATCTCTTCGGCTCTAAAGGCTTTCTTCTCTTGGAATTCTCGATCATATGGTCGCCTCCCTTTCTGAAACTCAAAAGTAATTTAACAATCATCTGTTTTTTGTTTTTGTAATTGTTCCAAAACCTTGTTGATCATTCAATTTATTAATTATTCATTGATTTAGTGTTTTTCCCCCCTAATAAAGTAACAAAATGCTGGCTAAGTGCTTTTAGTCTTTGTAGAAGGATTTAGCAACATATTGCAGACTCCATTATAAGGATATTCGATGAACACAGTGAATAATATAGCCAAAAGATAAATAATTAACGAATGGGCCGCAACTAAAAGGATCTGCAAGAAGAGAGAGAGAGAGTGAGGAAAACTTCATGAAATTTAAAATTATTAATTACCAATGTAATATTATCCGGCTCCAGGGTTTGACTCTGCAGATAAAAACAACTTATAATTACAGTGGGATTAAGCAAATAGATGGCATATGTCACTCGGCTGGTTTTCTGTACCCAATCGGTTCTAAACAAGTTAAGAACCCATTGCCAGTATTTGGCCAAATCCTCTTTGGAATTGCTCAACATAATCTCAGCAGCTATTGCGGCTATTACCAAGCGTAGTAGGAAAATTGCCAAAATTACGAGGCCTATCGATGGCAAATCCCCGTATTGAAAACGCGCTACCAGGAGAAGACAAACGCCAGCTAGGGCCAGCTTTTGCCAGAGTTGACCGAAGACATAGTGAAAGGGTGACATGGGCAGCTTCTTGGCATCCCAATAGCCATAGACAACACCCACCGCGTAGGTGTAGAAACGTGTCATCGGGCTGACATAGAATATATCGCCTTTCACATAGAAGCTCTCAAAATGTGGTGTAGCATGCCGCAATATCCACAAGGAGAAGAGTACATTTCCCGCAAATAGGCAGCCAACAGTGGTGCGTATCAATTTGGGATGTCGTGTGTGGATAAAGAGTAAAGTCAGAGCCACCAAATAGATTTGCATGTCACATGCCAGCGACCAGGTCCAATTGCAGCACATGTCTTTGTGCCAAAATAGATTCTGTATGAACAAGACATTGCGCCACCAGAATTTCGAGCATAGCTCATCCACTGGCTCAACCAGATGATAGATCGACACTTGTCGCAAATATGAAAAGATCATGGCTGATGTCAACAGGACAACAAATTCCAATGGAACCAAACGTAGGTAACGATGCAAAACTTGACGCAAATACCGCACGATATTTCCACTTAGATGATCTTCGGCTATTGTTTGTTGCTTCTTTGTATTGCTCAGGAAATTCGACACAGTTAGAAAGCCACTAAAAAAAAAGAAGATATATGAAATCAATCTGTTGGGATAATGCTTTCAATAACTTACCTAATGACAAAGAAGATTTCCATCACAAAGGGCCAATAACTGTTTCTTATTAACATGCTGGCCACCTTCTCCATCATCATATAGGACGAGTCGGCGGCGAAAAATTTATACCAAACCACATGGAAAGCGAGCAGTAGAAAAGCACAAGTCACACGAATACCATTGATGGCACTATTCTCCTTATCCGGTTCTGGATCCTTGAAGAGACGTTGCCAATTCGTTCTAACGTTAAAGCATCCTAGGAAACGGTATTTCGCACCGAAACTTGTGTTACCCAATAATGTCAGCAGGACATTGAGAGACAAACACAATAGAAAGAGTTTCCATAAGGCACTTTGAAAGAAACTCGAACCTAATTCAGGTCTCTTGGTGTACACCAATTTGGGTTTCATTTGCCAACGCTGCCAGATTTCGCCATGGGCGAAAGAATTGTTAAGCAGCTTCTCCACTTCCTCAGTCTGGCAAGTTTGGGGCAAACAGAGACCTACATGCAACATGGGTATATCTATCATGTCGGTCCTCAGTTGCCATGGAGAATTCGCTTCTATATAGGCCATCTGATACTTAAACTCAAATGGGGCAGTCTCTCTTAAAAGTTCAGGTTGATGATCCGTGAAATCCTTGAGAATGGGCTCATTCACAGCTCGACAAGTGGCCGCATTGCCCAGAAAATGACTTTGACCCAACATGAAATTTGACAGATCTCCAGGCGAGGCATCAAGGGCTGAAAGAATATCAAAAATGATTAAAAAAAAACTAAAGAAACGAAGGAGTCCAACTCACCCTTTAGAGCCCATGATTGTTGTTGGTCAGCAGCCTTAATAAGTTCGATTAGCTGCTCCTCACATGGCGTTAATGGCACCGTTAGATTGCTCCTATCTCTAGGAATCTCAGCCATTAGTTCGTCCATTAGGGTACAGGAACAGGAACCCAATGTCGCCAATAGGAACAAAATCTGTTGGAAATTCATCTTCATTTTCTGTGCGATCACTTTGAGGTGTGTGAGAAAACTGTTTCGACAACAGTTTAACTACACAAAGTGAAATCTTTAAGTTCTAGTTGATCCCCCCCAAAAAAATATCAACTTAAATAATTGTTACTAAGTATAAGTATTCGTACACTAAAATTGACTAACCATATGGACAATGCAATTGGATTACACAGATTCATTCATAAACATAATTATATGTATGTGTAGAAACAGTCATAGATTGAGATATAGTTTAATCAATTTAAGCATTTTAAATTTCATAGAAATTCATTTACCTAATTATGTCTGTTGTTACACTTAAAGTGTATACAAACTTCGTCTTGGACTCATTTTATTTTTTTGTTGTGATGAGAATGAGTCTCATTACTTTTACTACCAAGCTTAATCCGTGCCAAATGTGATTTAACAACTTTTCGCGTTTCCCAAATTAACCAATAAATGAAAACTATATGCATGTAAGTCTCTACTGAACTTTGGATTCCTTTAAGCGTTAATTAAATCTATTGCAAATGATTTAAGTATGAAAAGGTCAAAATGTTCATCCGTCAACATATTCTACATATTTTGAATTTCACTCATTGAACGTCTACAAATTTGTTGTCTCTATTTACTTCTGTTGGACCAAGGCATGATTTAGCGATGTGGTAGATCTAATTTATAATTTTGGATATCGAAATCCAACTTGGATATCGAAATTAAATTTTTGTTGAATTGCCCCTCCGCGGGTCGTTACTGGATCAAGAATGTACATATGTGCTTTACGGGTTGGTAAAGGCTTTCTTCTGTCTCTTCTTTAGTAAGATTTTGTGCGACTTTAATGTACCATTCCATACTCTGGGTGCATGGTATTCAAAACGTCGAAAAATTGGCAGTATTACAGATTAGCAAAATTTCAGGTTTTTTTCTTTTTGATAATTTTACTTATTTACCTTCTTTATTAAGGAATTTCTAACCAATTTTAAAAACTTATTTCTAAGTTTCAAGGCATATCAAACAGTTGGAAACTAAAAAAAAGAATCAATTTCCAAAAGGTTTTTGAAAAATTTATAATGTCAGGCTACAACGCTAACAGCCTAAACCCATCTGCCTAAAAGTATGCAATACATATTTCTTGCCTAACTAATATGAGTGAAAAACTCACAAGGTGCTTTTACATTCTTTCCTTTATTGTGGCCAATATGATTAAAAAAAAGGCACCAAGAAATGGTTTATACTAACTGAGAAGGTTTAGCCAGTGGCGAATTTATGTTTATAACTTTCAGGAGAGAAATTTTTGGGGGAAAAGCGGAGCAGCTTAAGAGGTTAAATATCATTTTTGTGGAAGGATATTTCCCTCATTTCCTCTCCCGTAGTTTCTTGCAAAAAAAGGAATCCTGTTTGTATGGCTCCTTTGGCCTAATCTCCCCTAAGTTCCCACCTGTTAATTAGTTGCTCTTTTTTACTTGATTTTCTTGTCTTCATTCACTGAATTTGGCACTTTATTATTACTTTTTTAATTGGAATTTGTTTATTAATCAAAAATTGTACAATCGTATAAGTATTTATGTATTTATATATAGTAAGTATATATTAAAAAATTAATATTAGTTATTAAGTTTAGTTAGTTTATCCATTTAACTTGATATCTATACAACAAGAGTTAAGATTATTACTCACAAAAAAAAAAATAATAATAATACAAAGCATAAAGTTAAAAAATAAAACGAGGGGGCAAAAAAATAGTATTGCATTACTTCAGAAATAATCGGAAGGATGGTGGATAGGATTAAATGTGGGTGGATTCAATTGAATTTTAAGGGTTTTACGGCATCCATTTGGAAGACATATCCATTCCGTTTGGCCTTTCATTTTTATTTGCTGCTTGTCAAATGAAATTAAAGCCGGGCCCGAGAGCAAAACAAAAAAACAAAATGGTAGAAGAAACAATAAAAAGCAAAAGTAGTAGAAGACCAAGACGAGAAGACGAAGAATCACTTGCGATTACGCAACTCAATAATAGTGGCTCCCGAGCCACGACGCAAATGTTGATGATGTGGAAGATGTTGCTGCTGCTGCTGGTGCTGGTGCTGGGAATGCTGTAAATGATGCTGTACATGCGGATGATGATGATGATGTTGTTGTTGCTGATGATGATGATGATGGACTACTGGCTCATCAGCATAGATAAGCCGTTTGGAATCCACTTCACTGCTGCGTCGCACAATGCTGGCCGTATCCTTGTTCAGTTCCACGGTTGGTGCTGCAGAACGGGAATCAAGCGAATACTTCGGCTGTAATGGATATTTAGTGGGTGGACCAGGAGCAGGCGATCTGCCATACTGTTGATGATGTTGATCCTCCTCATGGCCATGCAAGACGCGATACAGATCCGGTGCTTGTTGATGCAACCCCCTTAAATACAATTGCTTTTTGCTCTCTGTTTCATGCGGATGATGATAGCTCAGCGAGAGATCATCCTGTTCATCATCGTTGCCAGATATTTTGGTCAAATCCTTTTGACTGCGACTAATCAGATTGACAATCGATGGACTCTTCAGGCCACTCTTCAACGAGTTATCCTTGCCGCTGGAAAATAGATGCGGCTGCGACTTGTAGGCCGACGATTGGGCCAGACCCGGTGCTGGTTCGGGTCTACTACTACCACCACTGATCTGATAGCCATTACTTGGATAATTGTTCCGCGTTAGCTTCTCAATGTAAATGGGACTAGGATCATTGCCGCCATTCATGCCATGGACATTGAAGCTTTTGCTACGATTCAAGACCTTGGCATAAGTGCGTGCTGGTTTGGCCGGACCCGGTGGTATAGATGGCACAACCCCCGATCCGATTGAGCGTGGTCCTGTCTGTATTGAGACTGGACCTGCAGCCGAACCCGGATTACCTGACGACTGGACATAGTTGGTAGTGTTCATCCCATTCATTACTCTATTAGTTGGTGGTGCTGCAAGCGGTTGCTTACGCTGTTCGTGCAACTTACGTGGCAAGGTCTGAGCTGAGCGATAGTCCTGATGCAGGTTGAGATTGGGCGTGGAGCCACTGAAACGTTGGCCATGCTTCTGATAGCGTCCAAGCGTATGGCTGCTGGTCACGGGCGGCGGTGGCGGCGGAGCAGGTCCTCGCGATGTCTCGTAATAGTCATCGTCACGTTGTTCTCCATGCTCCCGGTTCTGGTCGTAGCGTTGACGGGGACGACGCTCATAGATATTCTCTTTGCCGTACAATGAACTAGAATACGGATCTTCGCCCAGATAATAACGTTGACGTGGACTCAACTGCAATTGCGGATCAGCTGATTCGGCTCTCTTGAAATTAAGACGACCCGAACTTTGAGATTCTGGCTTAAGTGGCTGACGCTCAACTCTATCTGCCCGCTCCCTTTCCCCGCGACGCCGTTGATTGTCACTTGTCGAGTCTTCAGAGTCATTGCTACTGTGGTGTCGGGTCCCACCACCACCGATATGGCCATCAATGACATTATATTGCTGATATGTGGTCATTCCGTTGCCGTCGACGCCAATCGGATTGCCTGCTGTTCCTGGACTAGGCGATTGTTCGCGGGACTTATTCGAAGCGGATTTCATGCGAAATTTCCTCTCGGCACTGGCTGAACGTATTTTGCTGACCAGTTTGCGCAGTGAGTTGCCAATCACCTGACCCATGCGACTGGGCTTACTGCCACTCAGGGCCGACAGATTTGAGGTGGAGGCGGATGTGGTACCATTTCCAGGACGTAGAGTACCTGTGCTGGAGACTGGCGGATAACTTGAGGTTGGAGCAAATCGAGTTCGCTGCTGCTGCTTGCGACTAAGCGTCATGGTAGAGCTGGGTGGCATTTCCCTTGAGGAAGATGGCGGTGGCGGAGGTCGTGTCATCAGATAATCCACCTGTGGCGAAGATGAACGACTGCGGCTACGTGGTGGCGGCGAATAATCCGGCGGTGGCTCCAATTGACTTACTGAAGAAGAGGGCACCAGGCCACTTGCACTCCTCGAGGGCGCATGAGCGTGGATAAGATTGGAGCTTTGCTCGCCCAATTTCTTTTCGATGGCACGTCGACGCTGTGGAACTGTAGGTCTATTATTGCTGCCATTAACCGAGTACTCCATGGCAGCGGGACCAGCGGAAGATGGCGCAGGTGGCGGGGGTGAGGGCTCGTAGCTCTTACCTCTAAGGCCATTCGTTGAATTACTTCCAACCCCATTGATTGAGGGCTGTCCATTACCATTCATGTGAGTGTTATTGCTATTGACGATATTCTGACGATAGGCCGACCTCTTGTACGAAGCTTCTTCACTCTGATTTGAGCGCAGTTGGTTCGGTCCCGGACCGGGTCCTGGTATGGCCTCTAGGTCATCGAGAGCATCGCGTGAACCACGCATTGATCGTGCCAGAAACTGTGAGGAGAGACTCTGCCGCTTCTGCTGCAGAATATCCTCACGGCTGACATAACTGTCCTTGGCCAGGACTTCGTGATTGTTGTTCACCGATCCGCCTACAGGTTTTATCGAGCCAGAACTACCCGGGCCACCACTTGGCTTGGTGTTCTTGTTGCTGTTCTTGAGGCCATTGCGACGGACTGTCTCCTGGAGGTCCTCACGAAAGGCTTGTGACGAGAAGTGATTGGCTGTCGATGCTCCGATCTCCTTGCGGTCCGACCAATTCGATATACCCTGAAAATACTTGGAACGCCCCGCTGGTGTTCCAGCTCCTGCTGCACCCCCCGAGGACGGAGCTTTGCGCTCCAATGTGGCAGCTGTGGTCAGGGGGGTAACTCTTTCACGTTCTCGCTCCCGATCTCTCTCTCTTTCAGCACTACGTGGCAAGGTCTGAGGATGATGATGATGATGATGATGTGGCTGCTGTTGATTGGCGGACACATAATTGGGTTGACTTTGCGATTTGATGGTCACATTGAAATAGCTCTTCTTTGTTGGCTCCACATCGGCTTCGGCGTCGACATCGTCACGGGAATCATTCGATGCAGTGGACTCACTACCAAAATGGGATTCTAACCATTTCATGGTCTCACCCTTGCGTGTCTCTTCCTCGCGATCAAAGTCCAGGGGTCTCTTGGTTAAGGCATCTTTTCGATCGGCCAGCAGGGCCACCTCTAAAAAATGCAAAACAAAAGGGATTAGATCAAAATGGAGTGTGTATGTGTGTGTGTGTGTGGACTAACCCTTCTGCTGTTGTTGTTGAGAGCGTCGCAGTTTGCGCATCCGTGCCGACAGGCTATCCCAATCACCAGGCCGCTCCAGATCACCACCGTCCTTTTCCATTTGCGTTGTCTCGGCAGCGTAACGCATTTCGGTGGATACCAGCTTGCCGTTGGCTACCACATCCACATGCTGCTCGTCACGCTGTTTGAAATAACGTTGATTCGATGCCGTTGTTGTCACCTGTTCACCCAACAATGCATTCCCCTTATCGGCTTCCTCCTCTGGCAGTTCGTCGTCAACAATGAGCTCGTGTTCGGTTGTCTGTTTACTTTCGGTTACCAATGTCCCATCCTCTTGGGCCAGACAACGTTTCTGTGTGTCCTCCGAATCGATGGTTTTTCGCGATTTACTTCGATTGGCTATCACCTTTGGGCCCAGTGGTACCAAAGCCCGTTGGCTCTCCGGTGAACAGAGTGCGGCCTCTAGATCTTCAACACCGTCGCGTACAGCGTTCACGTAGGTCTGCAATAGAAGAAGTTAGATTTGGTAATTGTACTCTGACTTCCCTAAAGAAGATAATGAAATGGTGCTGAAGCGGGTGGGGCATGGGGGGCTCTTGCATCACAGAGTTTTGATGCAATGACTGCACTTTGTTTGCTATCCCGTTTCTACTCCCTTTTACTCTCCTAGCACTATTCGTATTCAGAGCAAGACCAGTAACCACACACTCACACTCACTCACACACACACACACACACATGAATTCAAAATTCCAGTTACTTGAAGGGGAACGTCATTGAGTTAACGGTAACAGAATGCAAAAAGGAAAAGAAGAGAGACAACAAAAAAAAAAAAACGAAACACTAAAGAAGAATAGACATCTCAAGGTCGCATTGCAGTTGCGCAGGCATAAGCATGCCTGGCTGACCACTCGACAACGAAAGAAACGACTCATCTTCTCCTGAAGATTTTGAGCTGCAAACAAAACAAAACAAAACACGTCCACAATTTACGTCTACGTCTACGTCGACTTCGGCATCGCTGTCAACATTGCCGACGCGTAGTCATCATCATCTTAGTCGCTGCTGCTGCTGTTGTCGACCTTGTTTAACGGTATCGCGCGTAGAAAGTGTTTTTTTTTCTTCTTTTTGTTGTTGCTGTTGCTTGAAACTTGAATGCCGAGAGCAACAACAACAATAACAATGTTGATAACCCCCATCCCATGCCATCCCATCCCATCTATCCCCCCATACACACACACACACACACTTTGTCTCTAAGTTTATCACTTTTTTTGTTGGCTCTCCTCTAGGCAATTGGCAAAAGATTTGTTGATCATTTTCATTGAACGATCCAATCTGATCGATGGACATGAATTCGTTAACGATATTTACATATGTATGTATGTATGTGTGATGCCGATTTCTGTTTTCTGTCTTTAGTCTCTGCTGATTAATCACTGGATCCAACGGCAACGGCGGGGCATATTCGAGTTGGCGCCATATGAAGATCAATGATTAATATTGTGATGACGTTGACGATGACGCAGAGTTGAAGGTTTTTATAATGAGTTGACAATGAGCAAGAGAGAGAAGGGCGAGAAAGACTTGAGAGAAGAGAATTGACATTGGTCAAAATATTATTTGGTTTGCCATCACTTTGATCATATGAAGAAGAATTTGATAGACCATAGGGCATTATGGCCCTGTAACGTCTCATTGATGGTGAGGTCACCAGTCACCAATTTACCAATATATATAACGAATACGCAGGGTGTAACAGCTAGATAATAAATATTTGGATAATCATTCTGGTTTGTAAAAACATCCGAAAATCCATAATATTTACCATAATAAACCATTTTATTCTACGACATCATTTAAATTTGTAATTTTTTAACGCCGAGTAGGGATCACTTTTGAAACGTATACGCAGTGTGTGACAGCTAGATAATATGTAAATATTTGGGCAAAGTTGACCATTTAAGATTGGGTGAAGATAAAAAAACTATGCTTAATTTTTTAACTTTTTCTCAGCTTGATAGCAAATTTTTTTGGTCATTGTTTAAACGTATACGCAGTGTGTGCCGTCTAGATAATCTGTAACCATTTAGGCAAAAGATAGGAGAATGAAAATTCATTAAAAATGCATATAAACCATAAACCATGCTAAACCGATTGATCCTAAGTTATCATATAGTTCTACAATTTTTCACGGTTTTCACAACACTTTTGATGGGTCTTTGTTAACAAAAATCCAAATTTAATCCCACCAAGTTTCTGTTTGGTAAGAGAAAAAAAAGTAATAATATAATAACTAGTAGAGAATAAAATGAAAGGCAACTAGTTAGTTTGACTGTTTGAGCCCAAAGTTTAGAAGTTACTTTCATAACATTAATTTTAATTTGATATAAAAAGTTGTATAATGAACAACAAAACAAAAATATATAAACAAACATAATTTAGAAAAAAAAAAACAAAAGAACAATTAAAATTTGTTATAAACTCAATAGAAGTTTTATGCTCTTTGTTATTAGCCAAAGCAACCGTCATAAGTCCAACTGATTTATTGACTAAACTAAAACGGATACCTTTTTAGGTAATTAAACACTCTCTAACTGCAATTCTAATTTGTGTATAGTCTAAAATGCTTTCGCCGTGACCTTTAACAAATGTGGAAGGAAAAAAAAGGGTACCAAAATGTTGATGAAAGAGAGAAAAGCAAAGAGAAAAATAAAAATCAAATCAACATTTTGATGTCATGTTTTGATTTATCTGCTCGCATGATTCGCTTATTGCCCCCTTGCCTTGGTAGCACACAGACACTTACACATATTCAAACATATGTATGTATGTATGCATGTCTACTTATGTATATGAAATACCAAAGTGAAGTATGTGTGTAGGTACTTTTCGTGTAGGTACTTCTCCACTGGCCTGGCCAACAGCCAACAGCCAAACAGCCAGCCAACATGGCCAACGGACATCGCTTGGTAAATCGCATTCAAGTATTCAAATGTTGCCTACTGTTGGCTTGGCTGCTTGGCATGCCAAGTGGCCAAAAACAGAAAAACCAAAATAAAAAGAAACCATAATAAAATCGCAAACAAAAAGAGAAATGAGCGAATGTTGCTGTCCAACAGCAACAGCAACAACAACAACAACAACAACATCAACAGCAGCAGCGGGTGGTTAGGTGGTGGTGGTGGTGGTGCTGGTGGTTAGGATCGCATCGGTTTGGATCGAGTCGTCGGTTAGTGGTTAAGGGGTTTTTCTGGTGTACCAGTTTGCCTTGGTTTAGCTCTCTAGCCAAATCTCGATCGATTATGATTATAATTATAATTTGGTAAAAGGGAACGCCAACGCCATCAGAAAATTGAGATGAGATTGCAATGAGATGAGATGACGAATGGAGTTGCTATCTCTGAGGGTATGGAGATTTGTCTTTTTTCCTTTTTTCTTTCTTGTGGGGAGGTAGACAACTCATACAACCAACGCCCCGTTGTGAGTCCAGATCTTGTTGGTGGTTTGGTTTTTAGTCATTTTCATTTTTTTGCTTCCTTCTTTCATATTGGTTTCCGTTGCGTGGAGCCAACATTGGGGGCCCAGTTAGACTCCAAGTAACTGATTGGCATTTGCTGATTAGACTTAAGCATGTGGCTTTATTTAAACCATGTGGGCACCTCAGCCCATACTTCTCTATCTCTACCTGTACCTAGACAACGACGACAAAGACTCTAAACAAGTTTCCCACTCACACACACACACACACACATAGAAAGACGCTTACATATGCAGTAGGCAAAAGCGAGAAGTACCAAAATTTAAATTCGAATTCCAAACACTTTTTTTTGTTGTCTTCTGGTCGTTCTCTTGTCTTTCTACAAGTAAGAAAAAAACAACAAAATTTTCTTCGAATGTGGCATAGACAAAATTAATGTGCCCCTTAGCCTAACCTTACTTCACCTCATCTTAACTTGGTTCACCTCACTTTATATTTTACCTCCCCCCGGTAGGTAAGCACTTCTTTCTTTACGAATGTGTGTGTGTGTCTCAGTGTGTGTGTTTAGCTAGGTTCATGGACCTGCCTCAGACACGCCTAGAATCCAAAACCAAGGAGCAAGTCAGGCAGCAGCTCAAGCAGCAGCAGCAACAGGCAGCAAAAGCAGCAGTTGGCTATTGATTAAACTGGGCTCAGAACAGGTCTTTGGGGGCCAGCAGCTGCCTATATACAACAACCACAAAGACAGACAGTAGGTACATTAACTGGGAGAGTGCCCTCTCTCTGTCTCTCTCTTTCTCTCTACATCTCTCTCTCTCTCTCTCTCTCTCTCTCTCTTCCTATATGTGTGGGTAATCTGTGTATGTATGCTTTGTTAACCCTAAAGGAATTAAAAATTTGCCCATAACTTTTAATTAAGAAAAAAACTATAATCTTAAATCTTTTGATCTCAAAACCTAATAACTACAAGGAAATTTTTTATAAAGTTTATAAAATCTGAACAGACATAGATGGTTGAAAAAAATTAGAAAAATAAATAAATTATATTTACACTCACTTGCTAGGAATCACGACGATATAAAGCTGAAGGAACTTGGCCAATTTTCAAATCTTTCAAATAATTTCAAAGACCGTTTACACCGAATACCGAAAAAAGTGTGCGAACCACAGAGAATGAAACTAAATCACAGCTTAAAGCGCGAAATCGAATTAACACACGAACAAAAATTAAAGATAGACAAAAAGAAAAAAAAAACGGAACGAACGAATGAACCAAGTTAAGAAACACACAGAAAAGCAGCCAATAAATCAAGGCTTTTCCTATCCATAATCATATCGTAAGTACATATATATGTATATTTGTATGTATTGTATATACGATAACCGTGATTCGATTACGATTGGTTTTTATTTTATTTTTAAATATGTGTGTTTTTTCTTTTTGCCAATGATTATGCGATAATAACAATAATAACAACAACAACAGCAACAACAAGAAGAACAACTCCAACAACAGCTACAACAATATCGGCAGCAATAGTTATAACAACAACAACAACAAGAAGTAGCAGCAGCAGCAGCAGCGGCAAACGGCAAAAGCGGCACTAGCGAACGAACGAAACGGTAACGCGTATGCAAAAAACAAAAAAAAAAAAAATTAAATAGGAAAAAATTAAAAACAACAACAACGGCGGCAGCAGCAACCGAACGAAATAACTAAACCAACAACAACAACAACAAACGAAACGCAAAGTCTGTGAGAAACGAATTGAGTTTGTAGTTGTCTTCTCGGCGCTCGCTCAGCGGCGACTGATCTTGGCTTCAGCTTGGGATGGATGCAGCCAGAGCCAAGTCAGAGCTCCAATAACTTTCGAATGAGCTTAAAAAAGACACAGTAACAACAACAACAACAACAACAATTATATGGTGGTCTTTTGTTGTTGCTGCTGCTGCTGCTGCTGTTGTGCGTCCAGTGGCGGCGGGTTGGTGCTGCTGCTGCTGCTTTTCACGCCGAATTGATTTTCAGTTATTTATAACAATTTATTTCTCACTAACAAAACTCCTTTCTCATATTACATATTACTTTGGTTAAAAAGATGGCCATGGTTAAGTATCCCCCCTCACCATTAGCCCCTCTGGTTCATGAAGCATTCATTTTGTTTTAGCATGAACCGGCCCTGTGTTTGGTTGGTCTCTCTCTTGCAACCGGTCCGGCTTGGTCTTAAGTCTTTCTTGTATTGTGTGTGGTGGGCGCTCTTCTCGCTCTTCTGCTTTTTCTTTAGAGGATAGTCCACAGCGAGAGGAGAGAGAAGAGCCAAAGCAAAGTGTTAAGAATTACTTTTGGAGAGATAGGGACATACAATGTAAATGTGTATGTATGTATGTATGGGTGTGTGTGTGTGTGTAAGCAAGGGCGCCATCAGGATTTTATCAAGTAAGAGAAGAGAAGCTGCTTAACTGCATTAAGTATACATATAAATGTATGTATGCAAAGCATGGAATTAGCATGATGTGGTGGAAGGGGCGATTGTTAGTGATGACAATTCGTCCCCCTTGCTACACCCTTGTGTCTGTGCATGTAGATGATACTTGTTTATCCTCTAACACTTCACCTCAGATAACTTCGCACACTTTGATATTAAAGATTTCAATGGAATATTCTCATTAAGGACCATCACTTACCTCATCGGTAAAGTCACCCAAATGCTTAACATCCTCGGTTTCATGATAGTCCTTGATTTCCTCATGCGAAATAACACGTTTATCATCCACCTGACGCACTAGACCATCGACAGGTCGTGGTACCATGCGTTTAACCAATTTACCCAAGCCACCAGCAGCAGGACCACCAGCAGGACCAACAGGACCACTGGGCGGACCAAAAGTCTCTTGCAATTGGGCCAACTGTTGCTCATTAACGGCGCCAGCCTCTAAAGCCGCAACATCAATAAGCTGAGCATTCCCATTTAAATCATCGGGCAGACCCAAATCACGTTTCTAAAAGCAAATCACAAAAAAAAAAAAAAAAACAACACCTTAGAATTTGAATTGAAAGTGAAGAAGATTTCGTATAATTTACCTCTGTTGTTTCCGTCTCCTGTTTATCAGTGTCCTCGGTTGTATTTGTCGACACTATGGGACCCGAATCCTCAATGACCTTGCCATCTTGTAGCTTCACTTGTCGCTTTACTCGTGTCTCAATCTGTCTTGTTGTTGTAAGCTCTGTTTTTCGTTTCGTGATCCATTCCTCTGCAAAAGAAAAAACAAATTTAAACATGACTTAAAAGCTCATTCGAAAGCACATATAACTTTTAAGCCTCGCCTAAAAGTTGACTATAAAAAAAAACAATAGTTTACCAAACTCGTTGAAAATGACTTGACTTCAATTCAGTACAAACTCATTAAGCTATGCAGTCATACGAAATTGAAAGTGAATCGAATGGAAAAGGATATATATATATATATATACAAGTGGATATATCACTCACAACCACAAAGATTCCTTTTATTTTACTTTGCCGTTAAGTTATTTGAACTTTTCTCACTTGGCCAGAGATAAGATCTCTTGGGCAAAACACTCATTTGCATGCAGTTTCAGTACAAAAATGGAAAAAGAAGCAGGAAAAAGATATAAGAAACGAACCGCTTCAGCGATCGCCCAATTACGTAACTAAAGTCCAACTTGGTCTTAGTCTCTCTCCTAATCTAACTGTATGCAGTTGTTGTCTGTGTGTGTGTGTGTGTTTGTTGGGCAACCTGCAAGCACACGGACATCCGACAACTGGCTAAGCGTTTTGCAGAGATTTTCTTTTTGCAGCAGCAGCAGCAGCAGCTCTAACTGTATGAAAAACGAACCAGACCAGACTTCACTCTAGTCTCTGAGATAGATACAGCCATGGAGTCTGACTCTAAGTCTGGGTGCTTTAACTCCGACTGCACTAAAATCGCTGGACCATTAAAGGTCGCTTACATAATCTATCTGCATTAGCAGTTCGCGATACGAGAGACGCAGACGTAGACGTCGCCGTCGCCGTCATCGTCATCGTCTGGCATCCGACGCCACTTTGCTCTACCTACAAATATTGAGGCTGCAGTAGCAACAATCGTCCATTGGGCAGTTTGCAATTGAACTAAACTACTACTAGCTACAGTACTACCTCAAGTTAATCAACAAAAGTGACTACAAGAAATCTAAGGGAATCAATGCAATTACTTTATTATTAAACGAAAGTAACTTAAGATTAAAAACAAACTTCGAAGGGAACTTTCATGGGATCTTTTTTCGTATCATATTCTCAGGGAAAGTAATGAATAAAGAAGGAATCTTTGTCTCTTAAAACGGAGGACTGCCGATATCTAGAACCGATTTTTTTCCTCAAAATCTAAGCCCAGATCGATATCTGTGTGAAAAACAATTTGTTATTCATTGAAAAGTAAGGGAAGTATCTTTAAAATGTCTAGATCTATTTGCCTTTGATCAGATCATTCTATATACATACGTATATACCTAATAAGCCCTTTATTTACATAAATAAATTAAGATAAAACTTGCCATCAATAGTTTTTTCGAGAAAAGAGAACTTCCATCTACAAGTTGCTGCACTGTAGCCCTAAAGAAAGCTTCCCTCCTCCCCTGCACCATAACGAAACATTGATCTATTGTTGTACATGTGAGTAGTATTAGCCTGGCCAAGAGACTGACAGACTGTTTATCATTTGTGCAATATTTATGTATATATGTATGTATCTATCTATCTGTATGTACATATATCCGCATTGTTGCAATGGCAATTGCCCAGATCACTCAAGCACTTCATAAATAACAACAATAATAGCGGCAGTAATAATTAAATAAACAAACAACGGCACAAGACGCAGAGGCAAAGATCGATATGGAAATGGAAATGAAGATGGAGAGGATCAATGCAGATCGGTTGCAAATTTAAGCATTCTCGTTGTATATAGTTATACTCTAGACGAAAGGTATAGCCCCATTTTAGTTATAAGGCTTGTCCCTGAAGAAGAATTTCTATCTATAAGAAAATCTTAGCTTAATTTTCATAAACCTTAAAGACCCAGTTAAACTTGGTAATTCTGCGAAATTGACGACATTTATGAGAACTACATATGTATATGTACACCCAAAAAAGTAGTTGTGAAAAGTGCATTAGCTTTAGCATTCTTAGCAGTACCAGATTAACACACAGCGCGGTGACTTAAGTAATCAGTAAACTAAGTTATTACTTAATATACAGATTACAGACAGAAATCAATCCATCTGTTTTCTTTATCGACTGTATTTTTGTCAATTTCCAACCGATTATAAATCAAACCAAAATAAAGTATATTTTAAAAGGTCAAAAAATTTACTTAATTACAGATCCTTAAAAGTTTTAAGAATTTTTAAGCATTTTTCAACATAAATTTTAAGTCAATCTGCCTATTTTCCTCAACTTAAATTTGGTCAATTTCTAATCGATTTAAAAATGTTATATATCAATTAAATCGAAATTTAGTATATTTTAAAATTGCATCGATAATTGCATAAAATTTCTGTCGATCCGACTTTTGAAAACAACACTTATGATTTTTTGCGAAATTTTAGAAAAAAATTTAGTTATAAAGTTTTTAAAGCAGATTAGAACACACGATTCTAACTTTCAAATGGAAACATGAATTTGTCAAATACTCAAAAAAATAGGCTAAATTAGGTAATCATGAAATTTAGGCTTAAATATTTTTTTTGTCTCGCTGGAAAAGTTAAATTGATTGTTTTCAATTTGAAATTGAAAGCATTAAAAAGAGAGATATATCACTTTCGAAAATCGGTTAAAATTTGGCAGTTTCGCAAAGGTGTGAGTTTTTAAGAGTTTTTTTCAGAATTTTTCAAATGAAATTTTTTTTTAGTTTTCCCTATTTTCCCCAGACTGCAATTTAGGTAAATGAATGAACAATGAGTGAACCTTTCAGTAACAGTTCATAATCATTTTACAGCGTTTTTTAAAAAGCTGAAATCGTAGGTCCCTTAAACCGCGAGATTCGTAGCATTAGCTGATCCTACAAATATGCTATATGTCTAATCCGACACTAATTCTTAGAAATGGCTTAAAAATTTTATTCATATCAGGGAATTTGTTTCAAATATTTAAGATTTTATTGAATAAAACTTTAAGTAATCAAAATATTTAGCAGGCAAAACGATTTCACTGATTTTTTAACCCTTAAAAAACTGTTTGAAAAAAGAACACTTGCGTTAAAATTTTCAAAATTCTTTTTGAACTAAAAAGCTGTCTATGATTAAAACATAAAGTCGTCAAGTCCATATGAAATCCCTTCTTTTCATTAATGAAATTAAAAACTTGAAACTTTTTAAAGGGTATAGAGACGAGATCTTCTTAACTAGGCCCTATGATGATGGTGTGTGTGTGTATGTGTGTGTGTCTTTGCTGTTGTTGTTTTGAACTCGGTTTGGTTTTCATTTTCATTTTTCATTGTTTGCTTCGATCGATTGCACATTGGCCTGGTCTGAGGTGACTTGACTTGGCTTGTTTCGGGTCTGGCTTGTCTTGTTGTCTTGGCCCTGCTTAGATGATGTTAATGGTAATTTATGTACGAGCCACGCCCACCACCATCAGCATTGCCACTTGAATGTTCGATTTACTCAATCGATATGCAAAGAGATTGCATTACATCACACACACACACAACACACACACAAATAAGCTAATTGTGGCATCAATTATGGCCATGTTAACAGATTCTGTCAACTTTGCATTGCACTTGTTGCCGACATTTCCTTTCTGGCCAGAGGGAGAGCGGGAAGGTCCAAAAGGATAGAAAAGTTGTGGGGCGTTTTTTATTGTAAGTGGCAAAAAACAAAACAAAAAAAAAAAATGGAAAAATAAAAAAACACTTTTGCAAATCTCTCGTCGTTGTCTCGAGGCTCTGGAAGTTGATTTTTAATGATTTGCTAACGTGGGAAATTTTTGAGCTTGAAACATTTTCTCAGTTCCCTCCACCCATCATCATATTTTTCGTGTTTTGTTATTTTGTTTTTTTTTCTCTCCCTCTATGCATTTGCATTTTGTTTGCCTCTCTCCCCCGCCCCTCGCCTTGTGCTTTTGAATGAATGCCTTGTAGCTGCTTGTTATTTCTAATTTTTTTCTTTTTTTTTTTGTTTTTGTTATTTTTTACACTTATTTCTTTTGTAAGTACATTTTTGTAGCTGCAGCATTTGGGGGGCAGCTTTATGCCATGTTAATCACATAATTAAATCAAAAACTTTCTATGATTTCCTACTCCAACTACACATATACTAGAGAGGTTTTTCTTTTTTCAATTGGCGGGAAAGTCTACAAGGAATTTTCATATGATGAATTGTGTAAAAGAAAAGAAATATATTTTCAAAAGCAATTTGCAAGTAATTCATATTCATAACATATAACGAAAACCACAGTCAACCATCCCAACCTATTCCCATTCCCATTCCCATTCCACATCATATCCATACAATTCCATTCACTTTCCCCCAATTTCAGGAAGAATCCTCACATTCCATTCGAGTGACAAATCCATGCCAATTGTCCATATAACAATTGATAATTGAGCATATTGAGTAGGTAATGCAATTATGCAACCATTTAATGATTTTTCTATGAGCAATCGAACGTGGCAGCAATGACGACCTCTCGAGATGCTAATATGTATCTAGAAAGAGGTCTCCAAAACCTGTTCTATTGTTGTCACTACACGTGAGAAAATGAAACAAATGCAATGTGCTGATACTCCGTATTATACTGAAACTGCTTAGTAGAATTGAAATTCAATAACACGAAATACTCGTTGATTTTTGCAAAGGTCTCAATTGGAAACAGAGAACTCTGAATCGTATTTATAAGTTTTTAGATCTTTACACTTTCATAGTGAGCTCTTTTGAACGAGTAGCTCTCGTTGCAATACTTGCTTTTTATTGGGCAAGGAAATGCTTGACAAGACTCATTCTTAACCGTGCAGCGAGTAGCAGTCGTTACAACTCGTTCAATATTTGGCAGCTCTCGTTACAACTCGTTGGATCTTTAGCAAGCAACTCTGAAAAATTCTTGCATCTTTGGCAAGTAAACAATTTCAAGTCGAAAACTAACTGACTAACGAGTAGCACTCGTTGCAATCTTTGCAGTTTTTGGGGAACTCGTTCAATGTTTGGCAGGTTTCGTTACAACTCGTTGGATCTTTAGCAAGGAACTCTGCAAAATTCTTGCATCTTTGGCAAGTAAACAATTCCAAGTCGAAAACTCTAACTGACTAACGAGTAGCACTCGCAGCAACAAGCTCTCGTTGGCAAGGGAACATTTAACGAATTGGAGTTAACTTCTTTTGGTAGATTTTCTCTCAGTGTCTGTCTCTATGATTTCATTGTTGCAATCTTTGAATCTATCTAATTGTCGGCAAACTAATAGCCAAAGACAGGTTCTCTGATCTCACTTCTGTCTATATTTTTACACTTTGACTATATTATTAGCCCCTAAAAGTTCTATAGATTATTAATAGCATATGAAAATGATTATATTACCAACAACAATTAAAAAAAACAACATTTAATAAAGTAATGGAAAATGAAAATGAAAATTAAAGATACAAACTACATTCTAGCTTAATACTCAATAATCTACTTTTTCTATAAACCTCACCTGAGCTTGGCAAACTAATCGAGGTCAAGTTAGAATCAAGAAGAATAACTAAAATAACAGTTTCATCTATCTTTCTTGAATTGCCAACCAAGTGTATACACCCATGGAGAAATTACTAGGTATGAGGCCTAGGATTTGGAACTCTTAAGTTTTAGGATCAGAAAATTGGGTTTGACTTGCTTTAAACACTTTTGACTTAAACTTCCTAAGCCCTTTTTGAAAAGGCTATAAAAGGGATTTTGAGGATTAGGGCCCACTTAGGCATCAGTTGATAATGGATCACTCACCTTCTTTGGTAATAGCTTCTGTATCGCAATTGGTTGATGTTGCCTCGTTGCTCTCCTCATCATCTTTGGGCTCGAATTCGACCTGCGAAGTATCAATGTCGTAGAAATTAACGCGGGTCACGTGACGCACATAGTCAGTGGTGGTGGTGTTGGTGGTGTTGGTGGTATTGATATTGTTATTATTAGTATTATTATAATTGGCGGGTGGCAGTGGCAGAGATTGTGTATAGATGCGAAAGATGCGCGGAGATGGAGCGGCAGCAAAGGTTGTTGCATGAATGCGAGGTGGCTTGGGAACAGCGTTCGCTGTTGTTGTTGTTGTTGCTCCAGCTGGTGGTGCTGGTCCTGTGGCAGATGCTCGTGGCGGCAGTGCTGTATAATAGCTATGACTATGACTAGGTCGTCCGGATTGGGTATGGTTATATTGTTGTTGTTGTCGTTGTCGTTGGTATTGCAATTGTTGTTGTCGTAGATAACTGGCCGGAATGGCCGTATCACCCGTGGAAGCCGAAGAGGACACATTACTGTTGACGGAGGAGGAGGAAGAGCAGCCATGTTCTTGTTGTTGTTGTTGTAAATTGGTGATTGAATCTAATGCTGAATCTGTTTCTGGTGCTGGTTGGTGGTGTGATAGTTGTTGTTGTTGTTGTTGGATGTGACTGCTGATGCTGCTGCGGCTGCTGCATGTGCATGGCGACAGTAGGAGGATCACCACCATTCGATCATCTGGCTATCGGCGGCGTCGACTACATCTGCCTCTGTTTCTGCCTCTGCCTCTGCGTCTGCCCCTGCCTCTGCCACACGCCCAGTTTCAGCTCCTTTGGCTTCAGTCTAATTAGTTGATTTGATTTTTTTGCACTTTCACTGCAACGAATCGGATAATGCATTTCCAAGCGACACGCGATCAACCAAACGATCTCGTACTCAACTCCACCAAGGGGCATTCCCTTGGATATGGTAATTTTTCGAACAAAAAACAAAAAAAACAAAAAACTTTTATTTCAAGCGCGCGCTTTTATATAAAATTTTGCATTTCAAGTCTTGTTTCGGGAAACCGTTTGCTGAGACAAAACTACAAACAAAAAAATTGTGGGTGAGATGAAGAACCAAAACCCCTTGAAGCGTACGAAATAACAGTTTCTCCTTCTCCAGCCAAAAAGAAAACCCTCTCGACTAGCCCAGTTTTTCAATTGAGTGAACGAGTGGTAGTAACCCCATTAAATGTGGAAATTGGCCCATAAATGTATGACGATTCTCTAGAATTATGCCCTAAGCCCCTTCGCACTTGGCCATTACTTTATATGGATTACACAATTTGGTCCGAACACAAAACAAAAAAGGCAAATGCACTTCTCGAACAAAAAAAAACGCTAAAAGGGCAACGTGCATAGTTCAAGGCATACCTCATTATCATCATCATCATCATCGTCATCTTGGCTCAGTGAAATGGAAAACAAACTGAAAACTGCCGCCAAGTCAAAATGCGGCCAAAGGTCAGCAGTTTAGGCAAACGACCAAACCACCAAGCAAACAAACAAACAACAAAAACCTAAAAAAAACCCCAAAAAAATAATAATAAGGTTTCCCTATTTTTCTTTCGTTTTTGTTTCTATTTCTGTTTGCATGTTTGGCCTGTGACCAAAAAGAAAACTTAGTTACATATAACAACAACAACAACAACAGCCTCAAAAATGGGTGTAAAGTTGTTCCTTTTGTTTTTTTTTTTTGGGAAAGTGAAATAACTTGAATTAAATCCAAACCAAATGAAAAACCCTTCAAACACGCAACTGGGAAAATTGTAAATCCAAACCAAATGAAAAACCCTTCAAACAGGCAACTGGGAAAATTGTAAATCCAAACCAAATGAAAAACCCTTCAAACAGGCAACTGGGAAAATTGTAAATTTTACTTTTCCCTATTTTTAGGACTTTCCCCTTATAGTTTTTGGAACTTTTGAATATCATCTTAAAGGATTGTGGAGTTCTACAAGTATTTGGCCATAAATATATTTTTATCTAACACAAAATGAGGAATATTTCCAGGAAAAACGATATTTTATTTCTGAAGCTCTCCAAATTTGAATAAGTCCAGAGCGATTTGCCCTTCAAAATTTTGAGCTAGATTCACCACTGTTAGAATATGATTTGTTTTGAAATCAAAGCTTATTATATCTCATGGATCTCCTTTTTTATCCATGTCCAGTTTATATTTATTTAGATGAAATTCCTATATCTTCTGGTTCAAATGGGAATAAACTAAATTAAATACTGATAACAATTTGTACCTAAATGAAGTAACTAAATCAACTTTTATATGTACATACATAATATCTAAATACTATTCTTTAAATATGATTGATTGAGTCGGAATTACAATAGAAATGGAGAAGTTGGAGTTGTAAGTTCTTTCCTCTCTATCTTCTCTCTCTTTCTCTCTCTCTCGCTCTGTCTCTACATTTCTCTCTCCTATAAAGTCTTATCCGTATGACTATATACTCAAATGTTACCGGAACACCAAATAGATGGATCTCCACACTAATTTGTGGTTGTTTTCTTCTTCTTTTTTTTTTTAAAACGATTCTTGAATTGATAATGTTTTTAATTGTTGTTGTTGTTGTTGTAATTGTATAATAAATTTTTCAAACTGTCGCCATTGTTACTGTTGTTGTTGTTGTTGTTGCTATTTGCCGGTTTGTTTTTTGTTATTTTTTTTGCCGGCTGTGGTTGATCGATTTGGTTGTTCAATTTGTACGCTAAACTCGGATTCAGACTGAAAACTCACAGACTTGGTCACTGACAATTGGAAATGACGTCAGCGACGATGTATTGACCATTGGACATAATCATTAATTGTGTGTGAGTTGTTGTTGCTGCTGTTGTCGTTGCAGCAATTTGGCCATTTTTGTAATTGTTTCCGGTTTAATTATTTAAACATGGCTAAAATGGCTAATGATCGTTTGATATGATGGTCATCATCATCATCATCGGCCAAATGGAAATGCTATGTAAGTGGGGACATATTTATGTCTGTATGTATTGATTCAAGTCAATGAAGAAGCAGCAGGAGAAGGAGATGCAGAAGAAGAAGCAACATACTACTTACTACCAATTATGGCATATATGCAAAAATATTCCATAAAATGAATTATGGTGAAAGGCAAACAAGAGAGACATTGGTGAGGTGGTTAAGTCTACTGACTGGGAGGGGGCTGGGGCTGGGGCTGGGGCTGAGAGACTGTCATGAGTCATCCACCCTATTGAACAAAATCTTATTCTCAATCAAATTGGCAAACTTTGACAATTCCCAGAAAGCAAAAAAAAAAAAAAACTAAATAAACAACATCCAAAAGCAACTCCAAAAAAAAAAAAACAAAATAAATACAATTGCATTGCCTTTTACTTGACCCAAAAGTAGCAACAACAGCAACCAGAAGGCGTTTAAATTTAACGACGGGGGCCGTGCCCACAAGTCACGCACTTGGTCAACGACGACGACGACGACGACGGCGGCGACTACGAGACATATACGTATCTATATAATCCCCTCCTGATTCATGACAACCGCCCTCTCTCACCCAACCACGTCTCTCTGCACCTTACCCTTTTAGCCAACTCGCAACACGTTAACTCGACGAGATACTGACGGTTGTTGTTGTTGTTGTTGGAGCTAATTCACGCCTTTTGGCCATACAAAGACATTGAATTGTTGCTACGACCAAAAAACTTAAGTTTTTCTTTCAATTTGTGGAAAAACTATTTTTGCTCGTTCATAGTGGGAAAAGAGGGGCACGAAGTGTGGGGGCAAAATCAATATACAACCAGAATTTTAAATAGCCCAACTTTTGCTATGTCTGCTGGCCACTTTAAGTTGGGCCTAACTCGATTAATTAGCAGGAATCAACAAATGACAATAACTTGAAAAGTTGAAGCAATACTGAAAAGTTAGTTCCATTGGGTATAATGGAAAGGTTTGTGCTTGGACAAAGTAGTTTTTCACATACATATATCGAATAGAGTTTTGGTTCAAAATGTAATGCCATGTTTCGCTTTTTGGAATCTTTTTATACCATACACCCATGAGGTGAAATGATATATTAAAGTTGCCAAAATGTATGTGACAGGCAGAAGGAAGCTTTTCCGACCCCATAAAGTATATATATTCTTGATCAGGATCAACAGCCGAGTCGATCTAGCCATGTCCGTCTGTCCCTCCGTCCATCCGGAGACTGTAAAAGCTAGAGCCACCTAATTTGGTATGTAGACTCGTGTAGTATGTAGAGTGATCAAGTTTATTTCAAATTTTTGAAACGCCCTTTTCGCCGCCGTAATTTAAAAAAAGCGTTTATCTCAAAAACTATTCTATCTAAAGACACAATATTTGGTATGTATATTTGCTTAGTAAATGCGCTCATTTTGTTTGGGTAAAGATTTTACAACGACCCTTTCCGCCCCCGTAATTTTAAAAAACTCGATTAACTCCCGTAATTGTCTACCTTGCGCATTCAAATTTGGCACACTTAAATATAATACTGATATCCAACAAAATACCAAATTTGATCAAAATCGGGAAAAAAGTAGTCGAGTTATGCATATAAATGTTTTTCCATAAGGCCAGAGTTGGCCGTTTTCTGGTGGGGGCGCTAGGGTGCTCGTATGCTTGAGTGAGCGAGATACTAAGCTATGATGGAAAAAAAAAGGCATTTGTTTAAAAAATTTGAAATATTTGCTTTACTGGTGTATGGTATACCCAAGTCGCCGAGACGACTTACTTACTTCATTTCGTTTGCAATCTGTCTTAGACTATAACCAAATCGATAAATAAGTATTTTTTAACTGAATGGTTCAAACTATTTTCATTTATCTATTTGGCAAGTCAAGGGAGAAAGACGATCAGTCTATAAAAAATTCCTTTATGTGTTTCGATGGACATAGGAATCAAATATGAATGGTAATGTTAATGAAGGTATATTCCCATTGTATGTTGTATAGCTAGGCGCTAGATGGCGCTAAGTTGTTGGATTTGACACTTGCTTTGTATATATACATATATAGAAGCCTACTTCATTCATCTTTTTACCCATTTAGGGGATATTACAAACTTAGATGTTTGTAATGCAGAAAAGGATCAACATCAAAAGCCGAGGATATTTTTGGAAGAAATTAAAGGCTTTGCAAGAGCATATACAAATTCGGCGTAGGCAAAGTTGGCTACCTAAATTCGTATTATTTTTCATTTTAGGAAAAATCTTTTTAACAATATATGTTTATGGTAAACGTGAACGTGTGTGTGTGTGTGTATGTGTACCCTTGTGTGTTTGTATGGCAGACCATCATGGGAATGTATATAAGTTGGATAATAAGTAGATTAACCTGCCAATTGCCCAAGTTTATCGATCGTTTTCTTCATCCACACGTCTGAGTCACCATGCACAATTTACACTCAATTGTTTACATATTCACAGAAAATTGATATCAAATTTTAAGAATCTAAGTAGGCCTTGACTTCAATTTGGGCATGCCCATAACCATATACCTAACCAGCACGATATCGAGCATTCAAAACTTCATAGAAATTCGTATAGAGAATATAAAAAATACGTAGCTTATTGTATTCTTTACAACAAAATTTATTCAACTTTCTACAGTTTTTAATTGTATAGAAAATTATTGTATGATTCGTGGCAGTCACTCGAAAAATCTGCGAATGGGTTACAAAGAGAAGGAGAAGCTCGAGTCGGCTAGCACTCAACAAATAGCCCCACCAAAATGCACGGTGCCCAAAGCCAAGATCAGTTCGATAAAAGATGATTTGCACGAGCCGGATAACCTGACTACTGCAGAGAAGGTTGTCTTATTGAAGGCCAAGGCGCAAAAGGCACGTGAAGAGTTGAAAAGGAAGGAAGCAACTCGTGACTATTATATCCGTAAGCTGAAGTACGTTGAGCAGCTATGCAATTTATTTGAATCGCCATCGCAGCAGCGCCAATTAATCGATGCTGTGACCAAAACTCTTGCCGAAATTGTCATGGCTGCCAACCGCGACGAAGAGCAATAACTACAATTTGTAGTGCCATCCATTCACTTTATATGGATGCAAAAAGTAAAAAAAAAAAATTATATATTTCTGTTAATCGTTAAAGCAATGAACATTACAAAAACCCTTTACTACTTTGGTGGTAAGGGACCAAAAACACTTTTTTTATTGAATTGGAGAGATATCCTTTAAATGGCACATCGGCCTGACCTTTTGGTATACCTCACAGCAGTTCGTGACAAAAGGTAAACCAATTTCCATAGTTACATATTTTCCGAGCTTGAGTTTTTATGAAATTTTACAGATTTATATGAGTCTATATCATAAATCGCCGTGCCCACTTAGATCACTTTACGTTGAATAAGTTGATAGATGTTTTTATACCATACACCCATAGGGTGAAATGGTATATTAAAGTCGCCAAAATGTATGTAACAGGCAGAAGGAAGCATCTCCGACCCCACAAAGTATATATATTCTTGATCAGGATCAACAACCGAGTCGATCTAGCCATGTCTGTCTGTCCGTCCGTCCGTCCGTCTGTCCGTCTGTCCGTATGAACACCTAGATCTCGGAGACTGTAAGAGCTAGAGCCACCAAATTTGGTATGTAGACTCGTGTAGTATGTAAAGTGATCAAGTGTATTTCAAATTTTTGCCACGCCCTTTTCGCCCCCGTAATTTAAAAAAATCGTTTATCTCAAAAAGTATTCTAGCTAGAGACACAATATTTGGTATGTATATTTGCTTAGTAAATGCGCTCATTTTGTTTGGGTAAAGATTTTACAACGACCCTTTCCGCCCCCGTAATTTGAAAAAACTCGATTAACTCCCGTAATTGTCTACCTTGTGCATTCAAATTTGATACTAATATCCAGCAAAATACCAAATTTGATTAAAATCGGACAAAAAATAGTCGAGTTATGCATATAAATGTTTTTCCATAAGGCCAGAGTTGGCCGTTTTCTGGCGGGGGCGCTAGGGTGCTCGTATGCTTGAGTGAGCGAGATACTTGAAATATTTGCTTTACTGGTGTATGGTATACCCAAGTCGGCGAGACGCCTTACTTACTTCATTATACCTACATATATATAGGATTAAAACTAAAGCATGCAAAAATTCAGTTTTTTTAGATAAGAGAAACTGTTGCAAAGTATATTTTGACTTAATTCGATTCTGACTAAAAATATTATTGTAATTTCAGAATGTAGCCCATTGGAACTTCTTTTTCGCTTTCCTCATTGATGTTTCATATCCCAATTTAATAATTGTCCTAGTAAGGATAGATTTTAAATAAAGAATTCAAACCAAAAAATGTTATCTATTCATTCTAACATACAGTAGCGGCCACAAATCTATGACGTTTAGGTTTATTGGACTTTAATTCTGATTTGGTCGATTGCCAAGTTGCTCATTGAAGTAATTTGTTGGTTATTATATTCAAATGACAAACTAAAAACGTGGACATCTCAAAAACACAACAAAAAATCCTTAGATTTCGACTGGGCAAATATTGAAAATGTTTTTGCCTAAAGTTTTTAATATATGTAAGTTTAAAGTCTTGGAAGTTTAAAGAAGTTATAGAAATGGTAAAACTAATCATAGTTAGTTGGAAGAAAGAAGTTGTAGATCTAGCAAAACTATTCTTAGTTGGTTAAACAGTTTATTTTAATTGTATAAATAAATAAAATAAAATAAAATAAAATATTAATACTAAAGTACTTTTAAAATAAAACGTGTGCCTTCTTCAATGAAATAATTTTCATCAAAATTAAATAATAGTAAATTTAGTTTATTTACTTTTAAATTAAAGTAAATTTTCATGATAATATTATCCGCTAGTTTCCTCTGATCCTAAAGACAGCTCTTTTTTATATAGCTTTTGTTAAGCATGTCGTAAAATATGTGACATGGGAAAACTTTTACACTTTATTTAATTATTTAGAGTCACTTTCTATTCCATTTAAATTTCCCATATTTCTACTCTTTTTACTTTAACTTTCTTTCGCATAGGAAGAAGCAATCAACAAACAGAAGAAAAAAAAACTAAAAGAGGAAGTTGATCGACAAATCAATTAACTTTACTAGAATCTGTAACAACAAGTTTTTATATGTGCGATCAAAGATAAGAGAACGTCAAGTGATTTGGGCAGATGAGAAATAAATAAAGAAAAATTTGGGTCATCAAAGTTTATTATAAAATTTTAATTAAGGCATTTTAAACATTTTCAAATGTATCAAATGGGAATTAGAATTTGAGCAAATATTTCTTTACAAATATTTTCAAATTCAAATAATTATTTAAATAATTATTTTTATTATAACACAAAATTTTTACTTTTTTTAGCTTTCTTTGAATTTTGAAGGAATTGAAATCTTTAAAAAGTTTTTTAATTGGCTATAAAAGATTTTAAGGCCTAATACTTATGGCATTGGATGAAAATCTGGCTTTTTGGAATAAAAATTGATTAGTTTTAGTGGTAAAATCTCCATTTTCTGGAGTGGGAAAATGTCCTTGTTTTCCTCCCTAACGATTCGCCACTTGGTCAATGAAATTCTAGAGTTCCTTAGCCTTGTTTGCTGATCATAGACCTGGTAACTTGGTTGTTCCATAAATTTATATTATCCTTTTGGCTTGATTTGTTTGCGGTTAGAGTTATTAGTATATGTAAATATTCTTATTGTTAAACTAAAGCCAAAAAAAAAGGTTCCCTACGACCTCCAAGCTTCTCTCTTTAAGGATCTCTTATAGTTGACATGAACCCTGAAACATAAGTTCAAAGAACTCTCCAACTTTTGAAAAATAGCCTGATATTATATAGAATTTGTCGAATTTTCTTTGTAGTGAGAAAAACTTTAATACAGACATTTCATATTTTTTGTTTGCTGATTAATATTTTTTGTACTTATTTGAAGAATTTTCAGCCCACAGGGTTCAATTTCTGAGCAATTCTTCATGGATTGAATGAATATTTCAACTATCTTGAGGGTCTTTTTCTTCGTTTTTATATTTGGGTTCGAGATGTTGGTTATGGTCAGCATAAAGATAACTTTTTTGTTACCATTATAACAATGAGTGCAACAACAACAGCAACAAAAAGGCAACAGCAGCAATATGAAGCTAAACAACAAAATAAACAACTCAAAAAAGCAAAACTCTTTTTCATTTTTTTTTTTTGCCACACATATAGAAACAGCAACGACAACAACAGCCAGTGCCTTTGTAGTGGGTGCTGCCACCTAACCCCACTTCTCTCCTTCTCATTCCCCTCCCTCCACCCACCAAGCACCACCAGCACCACTTGCCTTCAGTGCACCGGCTGGCAGCGTGTCCACTTTGTATGTGCAGTCTATGATTTGTTATATGAATGTATTTCTTTTTTTTCTCATGGCTTTTGGATTTGGATTTTTGTATTTTTTTTTTTATTTTGCTATTGGTGGGAAAATATTTAATTCGGTGGTGGAGGAGAAGCAGAAGAAGAAGCAAGAGTGCACTGAGAGAAATATCACTTTTTGTTTTGGTATATGCTCAATTGATCCTTGAGATTTGTTTACATTTTTACTTTATTAGTTTAGTAATTGTATTTTATCCACAATTTCCTAACAATAGACTTAAGTAAAAATCGACTAAGAACAAGTAAAAATTGATATACTTAGCTTTAGGCGGGTTAATGAAACATTGTGTCTGAGTAGAAAATGAAACAAAAGTGGAAAAGAATTGATATGACGGGGCTCTTTATAAGTCAATATAAGGAATTCCCCATTAGGTTCCTTTACAAAAACTAATAAGGTATTTGACGAAAAGAAACGAAATTTGTGGGTCCCTCCTTTTAGATTCGTCATATAGAGGTTTTACAGTATTGCCAAATAAAGCTTTATCTTAATTTTACTAAACCTACGTTAAAATAAAATTGAGATCATTTGTTCTCTTATTCACAGTCATCGCTAATGACTCTAGAACTGTAATGTCTTACCAAAGCGCTACGTTAAGGCTAAAACTAGTTGCGAATTATAGCTCACTTAGCTATGAAAAACGAGAAATAGCTTACCAACTTACAATTTACTGTATGCTTTCATTTATTTGACGATTTTTACAACATTAAGATCCAGATATTGTGAAGGTTTAGCTTAGATTCTCTAGAGATAAGCAGAGAATTAAACCGTTTATTTATTTGGTGATTGAAAATAAGCCTTCTTGCAACATTAATCACCTATGTATCTAACGAGAAAGTGAGATACTGAGGTTCAACTTAGATTCCCCATTGATAATTCAAGATTTAAACCTTTACTTCGATCTTTTCTTGAATGCAAAAGTTTTTTAAATTACTCATTTGACTTCTTGATGCATTGCCAGTGACTGATCTCTGACTAACCTCTGAAAGTTGAATTCCCTCATCCTCAAAAAAGGCGTTTCCCTTTGAATGTTTTTGACTCGTATAATAAGTAGTTTAGTTGGTAGAGCAAAAAGATATTGAAGCCGATTTTCTATGCCAAAATGATCGTTTTATTTCCCATAATACAAAAAGGGTTAAGGTAAAAGTATCTGTATACAGTGCAGGCCACAAATCCAGAATCCATTTATCATTCTACTATAGCAAAGAGGTTTTTTAGTGATTACGAAAAAGATGACACTTGAAAATTGTTTTCCAATTGCTATTGTGGAAAGTGTAAGTGGCCTAATTGTTAAAAACGGGTCAAAAAAATGGTTTATTTTATACTTTCCCAAACAGAACAATATTTTAGAATATCTGAATAATAGTTTATAATTTCACCGAATCCTTCATTCATCACACATTCAGGGCAAAAAGGATTGACGTTCTCTGCACTTTAGTATGGACATTTTCAAGCTATTTGCACTTTTTTTTTCTCACTGTGTATATTTCAGGTCAAAAAGGAGTTTGAGTGATGTATGTATTTTAGGGTTGTGGCGGGGGGGTAATTGATATTTTCAAAGTTTGATTCGAAATCCTATATTCATGTTGGCAATTTAAAATATTAATATTACGTCATACAAAATAGCATAACTTTCAAACCAACAGCAACAACAACAAAAACAAGCAAATGTCAAGACAACAACAAAACGTTAAGCTAATGATTAATTTTTTTGCACGTACAAAAGACACTTGAAGCTAGAGCAAATGTTGCACATGCAACAACAAAAACAGACCTACATACACACACATACACACACACACACACACACAATATGGTAACTGTGTGCGTGTTCTCGTTGTCACACAATTTAGACAATCAACATTTGCAAACAACAAAATGCAATAGTTTAAATAATATTTAATTAAGCGCCACCGCAACAACAACAAAAACTAAGCACACACTAAAAAAATAAAAAAAAAAAAAAAAAAAAAATAAAAATAAATTTAACTGGAGAAGAAGAAGAAGTTGAAGTCGAGAGGGTTGGGAGGGAAAAACAGGAAAACAACAACAACAACGAAAAAATAGAAAAACAATTAAAGCGAACTACCGACGATCGCGGACTCGGGCTCAAGCGGCGTGGTCGATGGCGCGACGACGACTGACTGCGACGTTTGGCGGTATTCCGAGCTGAAGCTTCAAGCTGCTGCTGGCTGGCTTTGGCTGACGCCGCTGCACCGTTAGATTGTTACACCTGAAGTTTATATATTCGGTCCCCCCCATCAATCCACCGCCAGCAGCAGCAGCACCACCACTAAGCCCTCCCCCCTTCACCATTTGTTATACATTGTACATACGAACATACATACATGTTCGTTCACGTAGTAGTTGAGTGTTGAATGAATGGTTATGGGTTGATGATGTGTATGAGGTGAGGAAGGGGTTGGTTATACATGAGGATGATAAGGGGCTGGAATGTGTGTACTTACCAGTTCGTTTTGCTCGTCTTTGGCACCAGCTTTTGATTTGGATTTGATTGTTGCTTTGCTTAAAGCCATGACCGGCCTCTCCTCCTGGGCCTCCTACAAGGCTGTGCTGCACTTTACTTTTATTAATTTTTCTTATTAATGAGTTATTGTTTGTTTTTTTTTTTTCGTTTTCTTGAGTTATTTTTGTTTCTGTTACTTTAATTGTTGCTGCAAAAATTTCAAAAATTATTTTCATAATTTTTCCACATTGATCCTAGGTTACAAATAGAAATCTGTTGCCTACTTTTTGGCTGGGCAAGCCAAAAGCTTACACAGGTGGCGCCAGCGTGCTTTGTAACGGCCTTTTCGTTTTAGATATGTATGCAAACTCGCCTTGTTATTCACATTTAATTTACGATCACTTTTCGCAAAGTTATGGAATTTTCAAGTTTATTGAGTTTTTTTCCAAACTGACTCCTACAATGCACATATAATTAAGAAAGATTAAAAGCTGTTAGCTAATAAAAGCTGTTATTAAGAATGTAAAGATTACGATATTTTTACATCACAAAAAAAAAAATTTTTTTTGAAATTTGATCCAACTCTAAGAATGCAGCAAATTCTCTACAGAGACTTCGAGGACGAGAACATAAATTCAATAAATTGAGTTATTTATTTACTTTAAGACTTGATCTCAAAGGACATCCAAATTTTACCACATTCCTTAACTAAATTGAGTTAAAAAAAGGAAAACACACAGAAATTAAAACATTTCAGATGATGTAAAGTTAGATTTATCTAACAAACAGACTGAAAATATTTCCCTATGAAATGAACAGCTTCATTCAAAACTAATTTGCAAATCGATGGGTTATAAATTTCCTCCAAATGATTTGTCTTTTACTTGAAATTTAACGACAAGGATTAATATGGCATTCAATAATATTTGTCCAAACACACATAAACAACTTTTATTTCAATGATCTAAGCCATGACAAGTTTTAGAACTGGATGATCTAGAATTTCGTATATACTATATAGGAAATTATTGCAACTGTGAGTGTAGAATATTATAATGTTGGATGTCATTTGTTAAGTTAAGAATCTTTCGATCTCTCTCTCTCTCTCTCTCTCTCTGTGAACTGGATCTATTAAGATACTAATTACTCTTTGGCTTTGACTCTTTTTTTTTTTTGTCTTTGAAGCACTTTGCTTGATGGTTAGTTGCTCGATACCGTACTAACTGCCCACTCGAAAATATTTTCACAATACACATTTGGTCAAAATGAGTTTACGTTACGTTTTTGGTTGCTTTTTAAAAACCTGATGGCCAAGCATTGGATGTGTTTTTATTTGATTTTCAATTTTTGGTTTCTCTCTTGAAAATTTGTGTTGTGTTTTGTTTTTGTTGTTTTCTTCTATTTTGAATGAAGTCTAAACGATGGGGACGCCTTCTGTGATTTAAGTTTAAAGCCGCCCCCGGGTTTTTTGTGAAATGTGAAGCCAAAATCAGAATCAAGCAAAATTGTCATATATAAAATGTACAAAATGTTACTCGATTCTTAAAGATCAATAAAAAATAATCAAATCGGAGGATTTTTCTACACTCTCTGTTGTGTGTGTGTGTGTGTGATCTAAGCAAACATCACAACAACGTCAAGGCGATCCATGTATGTATATTTGGATTTCGATTTACATATATGTATGTATATATCAAATATTGATGGCTGTTTGAGAAATGACGAAATGAGCCAGTTATTTGCGCGACTTTACTTAGTTTTTTTTTTTTATTTATTTTTTTGTACAACCCACACAATGGCCATACATATTTCTATGCATATATATCCATATATTATAGAATTGTGATCTTTCTGCTTTGCATATGTATGTGAATGGTGCATATACATATGTATGTATCTATGAGATCAAACTTTCAGTCTATAACAACTATTAAACTTTAGTTAATTGACATTAGCTTAGTTCGATTTGATTTTAGCTTCTTTGTAGAAAATTATAGTTCATTTGGTATTGGATTTCACTCAATGCTAATAATATACAATCGCCATATTGTAGTCCAATGATTCTTCAATTTTTGAAATGATTGACTTATCCTTCTGCTTGGAGTCCTACGAAAACTTTGATTCACACACAAGACTCAAAAAAAAAAAAAACAAAACACTTTGCAGAGTATTTTTCATCTGAAAACTGAAGATCGGCCCATTGGCAAGGTCATCAACACTTGATCACTCAAACACACACACAAACACAGTAAAAAAAAATAAAGACAAACAAAAAAAAAAAAAAAAAACCGATCGAACTTCAATCAGTAAGCGTTAACGTTAAGTCAATCCATCAAATAATGGGCAGCTGGTCAAACAGATGTTGCCAATATCACAAATGGAACTTATGAACGTGATCACAAATTGGCTAAAACACGCGGCAAATGATCAGGAATTGTGCAAATTATTGATTACAAGTGATCACTTTGATGGAATTTGATCCTCACAGATGATGCGATCCTTAAGGCATGTGTTAACTTGTTTATTGATCAATGATTGTTGTTTTTTTCGTTTGTTGATTTTTTTTTAGTTAGTTAGCCGTTTTATGTGTGTGTGTGTGTGTGTGCAGGGCGTGTTGTGAGTAATTTCTCCACTTGATTCATATTCACAAGATCGATTCGCACACACACGCAGACATATGCAGGCAAACACATGAATACACACCGATACGATCAACGAGTAGAAGAAAGGAAGAAGAAGAGCAAGGAGAGAAACAGAAGGAGGCAGCAGGAGGCAGCAAGCCAACGTTATTTTTTTTGTTTTTTCGATTTTTCTCTTTTTTGTTTTAGGTTTTTTTCTTTTTCGTTGTTTTTGTATTATTCGTTGTTCGATCGTCGCGATCAAGCCCAAGCTTAAATGGTTTGTTGTCGTCCGTCTGTGCCAGATTCACAACTGATCTACCTGCTGGCTGTTGTTGCTGCTGCTGCTGTCGCGCGCGCAACTTGCTCCACTCCACCCCGCCAGCCACCCGCCTTCCCCGTCATACGCGCTCCTCCCATCCACATACATATTACAGCGTATTTCTATTTGCAAGTTGGAGTCAAGCTTTTTGTTGTTGTTGCCTTTTTGCGGTCCATCTGCTAGCCACTTGGGCATTCATTCAAGCGCCGATCAAGCGAAAGAGAGTGAATGCGAGAGAGGGAGAGTGAGTGCGAGAGAGAGGTCTCTGTCCGAACCTGGCCAGCAGTTTAAAAGGTGAGGTCTAAAAAAACACATCAACAAACTGAGAGCGGGCCAATAACTCTCTCTTTCTCGTTCTCTCTCGCTCGCTCTTTCTCTCTCTCTTTTGTGGTCTGGTCTCTCCTCGTTTATTGTTGGTTTGGCCAAAAACATTCTTAGCCATTATTTTGTGGCCTATAAGCTTAGATTGTCATTTTGAAAACGATTTCTTAAGAACTCAAATAGAAATTTTTTTATTTCCAATAGACAGTTGAGGTTATATCATACATAACGTCAAGGATATTATTTTCAAACAATGACAAATTGAGTCAATCTACAAAAGTAGAGTATTTGAGATTCTTCTATTGCCATAACAAAAATACCAATCACAAATTGCCAACTTATAGACTGACTCTGAGCTGCGACAATATTACGTTTAGAGTCACAAGTCGCATTGAAGGTTAGGTTAGCCGCTTCGGAATGTTGGCCGGGCTCAGAAAGCGTTGGCGGCTACAAGTGAGAGCGAGAAATAGAGAGAGAGAAGCATTCGGCCCACACCTATTCAACTTCCCTTTGCTTTAGTGTGTGTGTTTGTGTTTGAGTTTCTGTCTCATGACATTTTCGTAGAATAGAATCAAAACTTTCAATTGATATACTCTTCCGGCTTGTAAACCAAAATCAAATCAACTCGGAAATGCCTTTTGTTTTGGACACACGTTACGTGTCAGGGCATACAGATTGTATCATAGATATATATGTACATATATAATACTATGCTGACCATATCGGGAGATGTGAATTGAAGTTTCCGTTTCAGTCCCCTTAATCTCTTTTTGTCTCTTATTTCAGACAACTTAAACTTGAAGATACATATATGTGTGTATATACCTGATATATATACGTGATCAGCATGATCAGGTGCAAACTTATTTGTATTCTAGAATCAATTTCCCATCACTCCCTACAAGAGCTTCTTACATTTCTATTTTCTATGAAAATATTTCATTTTCGAATGATGAATTGAAATTTCATTCCTTCACACAGATATCTGTAAAGTTCAAGAATATATAAGTTGGATATCTAATATCTATAGTGAAACGTTTTTAAAATTTGCTTGGTTTTTTTAAATGGCTGAATTTTATTTCAATATTTCCATTCAGGATGTATTGTTTTGGGTTTGTGTTTGGCTGATGTACGTGTGTGTGTTTATTGTGTCTCTCTGTGTGTGTGTGTGTGTGTGACCAATCTACATTATAATAATTGAATTGAATTTAAGTGAGATTTATAGATGAAATTGTCCAAACCAAAATCGGCGATTCGCCTTACACGCTTGCTTATTATTATTATCATCATTCATCTTCATCATTATTATCCTCATCATTATTATCTCTCAGTACTTATCAGCATTTTTTGGCTGTCTCTTTTTTGCATTTTACACATAAGTACATCAACTTAAGCTCTACAAGAATGTGCAGACAAAAAAACAAACCGAACAAATACGAAATAATAATAATAATAGTTTCACATTCAATACTAATGAATATTATTATTATTCAAAATTGGATTTGGAGGTGCGAGAAGGTATTTATCTCTGTATAAATTCCTCCAAGTTTTCTTCCTTTCTCTTTTTTTGGTTCTTAATTCTAGGCGGGATTCAATATTAAAGACCAATTTCTTTGTTTTGTTTTCTTTTTTGTTTGTAGAATCGAAGAAGGAAAAATAAGACACAAATTCTATAACTATATAGTTATATATATATATATATAATATAAGTTTGTATGTATATGCATGTATATTGTATGTATTTCTCTGTGTGTGTGTGTGTGTGTGTGTGTGTGTGTGTGCGTGTTGTGTGTGTAGGTGTCGAATGCAAAAATCTAATTGTTTGAGTGATGTTTCTTACATTGTTAATAAAACAAATGTGATAAAATGTAGAGAGGAGTGTAAAGAAAACAATAGTCAGGATACGATAATCTGGTTCTGTAGAGAGAACAGGGGGATTTTGTTTTCTTTTTTTTCTTTGTTTTTAACTTATTACATAAATTATGCTAAGATAGCTCATAAGTGTTACAATTAAAAAAAAGGGGAAAACTACATAAATTAATTAGGAGATGATTTCTCAATGTTTCCTCTTTTTTCCTCAATTTATCCAGTATTTTGTTTCCTTTTTTTTCGTTATTTTTATACTAATACTCGGCTCACAGACTCTGGACTCTGGTTAACCGATGTGTTGCATTTGTTATGTGGTTGTTGTTGTTATTATTGATGTTAAATTCTTCGTTTTTTTTTTTTTTTATTGATAACTGGATGCACATTTCTTTGGAGTGGTTCATCGTCTACAACTTTTCATCTTGGGTTTTGCTTTTTGTATTTCTTTCTTTTTTTCGATTTTTATTTTTTTTTTTGTAGTTTTTTATTTATTATCAGATCAGTGTAAATTTTCATAGCGCGCTCGCTCCTTGCTCCGCTGTTCTTCTGCTAAATATGTAATCCTCTATATCCTTAAGTCTCCGACCTCTAACTTACAACTCGCTTCATATCATATCTTTGTCCATCTGTCCCGTCTGCTGACTGCTGGTATTGGTACTCTGGTACTTCCGCCCTGGTGGTGCTTCTCCTGCTGATACTGCTGCTTATGCCTCTCATAATCTCTTTAGCATACGTTTCTTCTCTTTGAGCAATTTCTCTTTTTTCTTGTCTTGCAGCTTCTTATCTAATCCCGCATGCTTCTTTGTTGAGGGTCCATCATCATCTTTGGCATCGCTGGTGGTGCTGGCACATTTGGCCGGCTGCAAACAAAAAATACAAAAAAAAAAACAAAACCAATTAAAGTTTTTGTCTTTGACTTTTCCTCCATCTAATAAAACTAACTTTAAACAAAAAATAGAACCTATGATCGATCTTGATTGCAAGTGCTTAGAGAATAAGTTATAGATCTAAAAAAAAGTATCTTCGACCTTATTGATAGCGAACTGTGGATATAGTGGTTTGATCTGACAGTATTCGAGACATGTAATACAATGCGAACGCTTCTTTAGCCTTTTACGAAGCAAATCGAATAAATATCATAGGGTTAACTTTTTATAGTCCTTGATTAATTGGATATTACTCTCTTCTCATACAATATATAGTTAAAAAAGGACATATGTTCGGTAGTTACCGAACCAGTTAGCAGTTCGTTTAGCAGTTAATTTCTGAAGTATATCCTCACCTGGGCATGTATTTCCGTCATCATGCGCGCTCTCTGGGAGTAATCATCATAGCGTTCGAGTAACATTTTGCCAGCTTCTTCATTGAGAGCAGATTCGGGATTTGGAACAATTAACAGGCATTTGATGGTAAGCAATATATGTTTAATGCCCAAATCTGGTTTCCAATCCTTTTTCAATGTGTTTACACAAATTTCACCATTTGCCGCGACATTTGGATGGAATATTTTTGTTAGGAAATATGCCTTTGGCGGCGTTTGTGGAAAATCTTTGCTTAATGTCAATTTGACACGAAATACTCCAATGGCATATGGTGTACCGGCTGGTCCATCGATAAGGGCTTGTATATCGGTGACATCGCTCTCATTGATTAGAACTTTAATGCCCTCCGGTGGTGTATTCTCCATTTCCTGTAGCTCCCTCATCACCTGCCTAATGGTCTGAGGCGAAAGATTCTCCACATTGGAATACTGCTAAAGATTTTAAACAAAGTTTTTAAAATGAGCATTTCAATATTTTGAAACACATAAAACAAACAAAATACATTACCGAACTCATGGTGGATGCTGCTGCTGCTGCTGCTGCTGTTTCCTTTTAGACGCGCGTCTATGAGTATATATATATATATGTGTGTGTGTTTGTGTGCCTGCAAGTGCGTTGTGGCTTGTGTGCGTGAGCGTGGGTGTTTTTATGACGCTGTCTGTGTATGTATGTATGTATGTGTGTGTTTCAAGGTTTCCTGTCAGCAGGATCTCTTTTAAAGGTCGATGCTGCTCCTGCTTCCAGTGGACTGGAGTCCAAATTTAATAAACGTTTATCCTCTTGTGTTTTGTTTTTTCTTTTTGGTGGCTTCACCCCAACCTCGGGAAGACTCCGCTTAAGAACACACACATACACCACTCCAAAATCCTAGAAATCTGATGATGCTTTCGTACATGTATGTATATATATTTTTCTTTATTTTTGTTGTTGTTGTTGTTGTTGTGCGCGCTGTTCCGTGTAGTAAACTATGAATTTTGTTTGATGGAATCGATTCCGCTGTCTTTTTCGTAGTTGCTGTTGTTGTTGTTGTTACTTTTCTTCTCTTAATGTGTGTGTTTTGGTTTTTGGTTCGTATATTGCTATTTTGTTGTCACATTTAAACAAATTTTTGTTTTTTTTTTTGCTCAATTGCACACTTCACGCTCAAACAACAACAACAATTACATATATATTAAATAAAAAAAAAAAACAGAAATACTGCCTTCCATTTACAGAAACCCTCGTTGTACACGGTATACACTAGATGGGTAGAGGTTTATTGGTTTTATTGCCGATTATGCAACACACATATTGCAAATTTATGAAAATAAATATGATTGTATAATTATATGAAAAATATATATTATACATTTAAAGAAAAAGTCTCTAACTATATTGACACTGAACGATTTGACATTTGAAACATTTTGAATTAATTGACATACATATATTGTATACGTGTGCGGCCAGACAAAGGGCATACAATAGTCACATTGTTTGAGACAAGTGGGCAGCTCTCTATACTTTTTCCATGCGCATGCCATATAGTTGTCTCGCTCTGGCTCATGAAAATTTACAGAAATGCAGTGCAGAAAATGCATGATAATACAAAATGTAATTTGTTTTTTTTTTAATTACTAATTTATTGTTTGCAAATAAAAATATAAAATTAAATATACATATAGATTAGGATTATTTAAAATTAGAAATTTTTCGGATGCATTTGCTGTACAATTGTTAAATAGTTGTGTTTTCTCGTTTACCAACACTAACGCATAGTGGCATTCCGCAAAAACTTTGACGTTTTCAAACACTCTCCAGCTTTGGACGAGATTTAATACAAAATCCATCCATCCATTTCTTCGTTTTAATTAATTTAGTTTTAATTTATATTTTGTAATTCTAATTTATTGAAACGGTTGTTTTGTTTGTTTTTTTTTTGTACATTTTAATTCTGTGCCCTCACGGTTTGTTTTGGTGTTAATGTGTGCGTGTGTATGACACTGACCTGACCAAAAATAAAAAAAAAAACGAAGGAAGAGAGCAGTGAGAAAAACCTTCCCCTCGGGTTGTTGTTGTGCTTGTGTATGTGTGTGTTTGTTGAGTGTTTGTGTGTGTGTGTTGGATAAAAAAAAAAAAATGTCGAAAAATAAGATATTTACAACGGCAGGAACAGCAGGCAATGCTGAAACAAATCTAATTGAAGTCAAATCAAAGGTAAATAATAAAAATATCCTTCCTAATCATTAATAGGCGTGGCCCTAATCGCAAGGCAACTTTGTTGCCCATAAATACATAAGTTGAGGAATGCGGCCAGGTCGACGACAAACGCGGCGGTTGCGGCACTGTTGGCTGTTGTTGCTGCTGCTTGTGCTGATTCATATGTTAGATTCAAAGCGAGTGTAGGAAAAGTATGCGTATGTATGTATATAAGTATGTACATACACACACACACACAGTATGCAAACGGAACGGGTTCCCACCCGTAAAGATTAGGTGAGGTGGTGGTGGGCATCCATCAGTGGGCCGTAACCAAAAAGTCAACAATATCAACAGGCCAAGCATGCAACAGGCCGAGGGCGGGCGGGACAAGTTTCAATAACAATTTCTCTCTCACTTAGAAGTAAAAAACCAAAAACCTTTTCATTGGGAATTGGCGACTGATTCATTGCCATCTCTAAATAAATCCTGATTCAAAACAACGAATTGCAATAAAATCATCTGTTTCATATATGAGTTGACATATTTTCTTGGAATGTGTGTAGCAATAAATTCCAAGCAAGAAACTTGCGTATCATAACTTTTGGCGATAATTTTGTTTTTATCCTTTCTTCTGCTTCTTCAGTTCGATGCAGAATTCCGACGATGGAGTTTCAAACGCAATGAAACGGAACAGAGCTTCGAGAAGTTTGCAGCGCTCATTGAGCAGTTGCATAAATTGGCTAAAATACAGTTTTTAATACTCTACATTGATCCAAGGGACAATGATCTATTGCCAATCAACAATGATGATAACTTTGGATGGGCCCTCAAGACGGCACGTCCATTGTTGCGGATTATAGTGCAGCGGAAAGGTAAGTTGATAAAGTTATAGATCTCATCCTGATTGTTCGATCGTTCAATATTCCATTTCTATGTATGTGTAGATCATCACACTGAGTGCTCTGGATTTGGTACCATGAAATCGCGTCATTTATTTGGTAGCATATTGTTGGGACACACACCCGTTAAAACCAAAGCACCATCGATATCCATACCACACGATTTCCGTCAGGTATCGGCCATTATCGATGTAGACATTGTGCCGGAGACACATCGGCGAGTCCGTCTCTTGAAGCATGGCAGTGATAAGCCGCTCGGGTTCTATATACGAGATGGCACCTCTGTACGTGTGACGGCCAGCGGATTGGAGAAACAGCCGGGCATATTTATATCACGTCTGGTGCCGGGTGGCCTGGCCGAAAGCACTGGCCTGCTGGCCGTCAACGATGAAGTCATTGAGGTGAATGGCATTGAGGTGGCCGGCAAGACATTGGATCAGGTCACCGATATGATGGTGGCCAATAGTTCCAATTTAATTATTACTGTCAAACCGGCAAATCAACGCACTCTAACGTCTACACATCGTGGCTCCTTTTCGCGCAACAGTCAATTATCGAGTGGATCACATCATACGAATCACACAAACACCTCCGATGAGATTGAGCACGATGATCAGGATGATATTGTTGATCTGACTGGTGTAACGCTCGATGATAGTCCTACGGGCACAACAGCATCAACAACAACGACGGCAATGACCGGATCAGTGACAGCAACAGCAACTGGGACGGGCAATCATCATCATCAGCATCAACAGCAACAGTCATCATCATCATCATCGCCCAATTCACATTCGCAGCATCATCACCAGCAAGCAGCCTCCAATGCATCAACTATTATGGCCAGCGATGTCAAGGATGGAGTTTTACATTTGTAATTAAATGCAAAAGTATTGGAATAGATCGTAAAGTTTGCGACTTACGACCAATGCATAATACAATATATAATATATATAGAAATGGAAATTGTTCACGAGCTTGTTTCGCTTATAAACACAGCATTAAGATTTTCTTAACGATCCAATGGAATGCTATTAGAAATGTGAAGATAACAAATACCTAACCTGATTGATCACTCCTAATTTGATTAATCATGATTTTAGTATTTCAGATAATCTGAACCATAAGCGAAACAGGCTCGCATCTGATTATACTTACATATATACATAATTATGTATAATTTTCATAAGAATACCTACAAACACACACTACCACACTACCCAGTCCCGCCCCCCTTCCCTTTATTATTATTATTATTATTTTACACATTCCAACTATCAAGTTTTTAAACAAAGCATAGTCCCAGAGTTTCATACATATACATTATACCTATATACATAATTTTTGTTTCATATTATTACAATTTCTTCTATTTTTTTTTAATTTGATTATTTTATATGCTTATAACTTTTTCCATTTGTACTTTATTTTTATATACCTATATATATATATATTTTTTTTAAATGTTATAGTAAAAGTGTTACAAAAATTTGATGTTGCTTTAGCGAGACAGAAAGAGAGAGAGAGAGATAGAGAGAGAGAGAACAACAAGAGGAAAATGTTAATAAGAGAAAGATATTCTGAACGATCCAAATTGAGAGAAAGTTATTACATTTAAAAGATGAAAAGGTAGCAAAAACACTAAAAGAAAGCAAAGTAAAGACAGGAAGCAAATGAAAAAGAGAAAATATGAGAGTAAAACTCAAAAAAATAGGATTAAAAGACAGAATATAGACAGAAAGAGAGAGAGAGCGCGTTAAAGAAGTGAGAGAGACTGAGAGAGGAGAGTAGCATCAAATGCAATAAATATAACCATCCTATATACAACCTCAAGTTTATTTATACCAAGCATTCCAACAATTATTTTATGTACTTTGCGGCACAAAAACTTTAAACAACTTCCCTTCATACAAAAAACCTCATGTCCTTCCCAAAGGCTTTACACATATAATTATTTTTTTTTGTCCAACTTTCAAGAATTGTAAATGTTTTTCTATTTTGTTCTGGTTTTTTATCTTTAATACTCGTTGATTTTTAATTGTAAATTGTGGGTACTAAATGAAAGATAAAAAGATGAAAGAAACTAACACAAAATCAAGAACAAATGAGAAAAAGTATGAGCAAAATGTTTAATTATACTAGAATAACAAAGTAAAAAACACACAAAAAAAAAAAAATTTAAAAAAACACCAACAGCGCCTTCGCCTTTAAGTAAGCAATGCGAACTTTTTATACACACTTATATATCTATATATGTATATATATATATAGAAATGTATGTATATATATTAATATTTATCTATTTACAATATGTTATACACTTATCTACAAGTATGTAAAAAAAGAAAACAAACATAAATCTTTAGAGTTTAGAGACAAGAAAAGAAGACATTACAAAAGCATCAGAATTTTTGCTCGGCAACATAAAAGTTAACAAATTTGCATATTTTGAAATGAGAGAGAGAAAAATATATACAAAAAAACAAAAAAAAAAAAAAAACCCCAACAAGACCTTATTATATCGTAGTCGTAGATCAGCAGTGAATCTGTATCATTCAAATTAACCGCATTCCTCTATCCTTAAGCTTCCTCTCCTCCTTCCCGTTCAGCAGACACATTTCTCCCCTTGCTTCCAAGTCCAACCAATCACTAAATCCATTGTTACAGTCGAAGAGAAAAGAAACACAACATAAAAAACAATCGTAACCTATTTATATGCTCGCGTCCATCATTTTAGTTTCTATTATAGAAGAATATCAAAACGATCCATAAAAGAATTACACATAATACGTTTAGATAGATTCTTGGGATATACATTCATATATATTTGTGTGCTCTTCTGGATACTACAAGCTGAAACCCGAACAGAAACTAATATTTCGATGTATGTATTATTATTTTTTAATAAATGTAAGTGAAATTGTATACAAAAAAAAAAAAATGTCAATGATCAATGGGAGGGCTAACAAAAAAGGGGATTTTGACTTCAGAATTGAAAGGCTTGATTATACAATTGATCTAGGTTATCAGCGAAAGGACTCAGTTCAAAACTAAACAAAGTTTCCTTGAAACGAGTTAATATCGTGCCTTTGTGAGTTCTAAAACTTAAACTAGTTTTACTGAAAGATGCGAATTTTCAGAGGAACTTATCATATGAATTGAGCATTGAAAACTCTTATCAATGAATTACAATATTTATTGAAATAGAAGAAAAAAAAAGTAAGTATTATTAAGTTTTAAAATTTAACATAATTTGTTTTCTTTTTATTATAATTATTTATTTAATCTACTAGTAAATTGTCGTTCAGAATTGGCGAGTTGGTTGTTTTTTTTGTTTTTAATACAGATAGTGCATGAATTATACATAGATTAATTGTTATTAGGGCAAAACTTTTGCTGGGGTATTAATGAATGAACGTCTCATTTTTTGTTTTTATGTGTTTTTATCGATTGAAGATTGTGATTGATTTAATGCTTGTTTTTGTTTCGTTTAGTTTACTTGAGCATCTTATTACATATTTATATAATACAATTACATACACAGTAGCTACATGGTGCGCTTGACGTGTTCATAGCAGATTTTGTGTGATGTGATTCGATATAATTCAGTTATCAAGTGTCTTTTAGTAGCTTAGATATACACAGATTCACACAAAACCCAACATACATACAAACACACACACCCACACCCACACATACACACAAATATATATATATATATATATATATATATATAGATGCATTAAATGCAAGCATATATTGACTTTTCAGAATATATATATATATATATGATATATTTATGATTTCTGTTGCTGCGCCTATTCAAGCGATGTGGTTATATTGGCAGCATTATTCTCACAGCATTGCCAAATGGTACGAGCCGATGGACGATCCTCACTGAGAGCATTGGTGCACAGATAAAACAATTCAACAATACAATTGTAATCATCGCTGAGCTGAAAAGCCACAGGCAATGGTGGTCGAGTGCCATAGGCACTTTCCAGATCAGCAAGAGAGAATTCATCATCATTCTCCTTTGTGTCATCCAATTCGGTGTCTTCTTCGTCGTCGGCGGTGGCGGCGACGTCGTCGTCGTCCATTGTTGGATCCTGTTCGATATTCTCTTTTGAAACTTCATCGTCATCGATTTCAGTTTCATCTGCAAGTTCGGCAACAGTTCCAAAATGTGGTGGCACCAGAGCCAACGTTTCGTAGATAACTAATCCAAAACTAAAGATATCCGCCTTGCTGTCAATGATCTCGGCTTCATCAACGATTTCTGGTGGTGACCAGAGACCCGTACCTGGCCAAAAAATTGATTAGCCATTAACAAGGAACTCCCAGGTTGATGCTCTTTTACTTACCAACATAGTTGAGTTGAGGATTCTTTTGAAAATTAATCTCACCCTTGTCATCCAGAGGCAGACTAACACCGAAATCACACAATTTGCATATCTCGAATTCACCCTTGACCAGGACATTAAAGGACTTGAGATCTCCATGCAGCAATTTGGCCTCCGTGTGCAAAAAGTCCAGGGCATGGGCAATGTCCATGATCATTTTAAAGGTATGCCTCGCTGGCAATGGTCCAAGATGCTCATCATGACGCTCTTCCAGTATGGAGCCCAACGATGTTGTGCACATCTCCAGGGCCAAGTTATTCGTACCATCAGTGGATTTGACTATGCCCCGATAGCCCACAATATTGGGATGCTTCAGTTTGCTGCGGGGGGAGAAACAAAACGGCAAAGCATATGCATTTACATGGGATGTCTACACTAAATGTACGCATACACACGCAGGCTCAACACCAACATACAACACTTACTCCTCTACCTACATACATACATTGACACATACGCAGCACACAGGGACACTGACACACATCCCTGCGTGGTCGTGGTGTACATACATAGCAAATACATAGAGAGAGAGCTATATGTGTGTGCAGCAGTCGCAGCCGCTACTCACACTTACCGCAATATATCAGCCTCATAGACAATACGCTCATCGAACAATTTATCCTTTTTGGCCAGCGTATTCTTTAATATTTTCTTAACAGCCCATGGCGAACGGATTTGTCCCAATCGCGGTGAACGATCCAGGCGATAGACACTTACTCCTGTTCCCATGCCGAGGGTTTTTAGCATTGGTGATGGCGGTATGCGTATGGGTGTACTCAAATTCTGTACGTTCTCCAAATGGGAATTGCGCAGCTGGCGCCGCGGCGTTTCGCTTGTATCCATATTTTGTAAATGTTAATTTCCACAAATTTATTCAAATTTCACTGAATCAAATTACAAATTACAATTTGAAAGCGTTCTCCAAGCCGTTTGTTTTAAACTGCAGAATGGCGTTGGGTTGGAATTTGGCGAAATATCGATGGAAACAACGATGTTATCGAGTGGGCCACTATCGATTATTTCTTTGCTCGGTGCCGCCATTCTCAAGTTGTGTTTCCTTTCAAAATGTGTAGCATACATTTCAGGTCAGACGTTTAGCGATTTCTGTTGATTTTTAAAATTTTTCATACCAAATTTATTGAAAAATATTAAAAAGGAATTTAAAGTCAAGCGAAAACTGTTCCTTGAGTTAAAGTGATAAAAAATATTATGAAAAATTTATGAAAAACATATTTTCAATGTAAAGTAACGTAGATTTCTTATTTGAAATTTATAAATGTAACTGAACTTTATTTTTGGTCATCTGTCTTTCGTCCTTTTGTGGAAAGAATAAAAATTGTAATATGTAAATAAAGATTGTTCTAAAATAATATATTCCTAGTTTTTCGCCCTGTAAAAGAAAACAAATTGAAATGAAACACATATGTTTATATTTTCTTTAGTGATTTTGTTGTTTTTTTTATCTTGTTTCGTTTTTCTTTTGTTTGTTTTTTTTTTTCATTTAATATATAGGTACACAAGTTTATTGACTAATACATTAGTTTAATAGTAATTTAGATTTAAAAAAAAACAAATGCATAACAAACATTCAACAGAGTTTTCTCTTTTACATCGATTCAATTAGTTTTTTTATGTAATATAGCACTATATAAGTATATATATATGTATATATGTATGTAGGTAGGTATATATACCAATTTCTATGTATGTATCTGCAGTTGTACATACATATATATATATATCTTTATGTAAATTGTACTTGGCGCCCACAACTCGTTGGTAGTATTTGCGCCTTAAAAAAAGCATACAAAGAGTAATATATATTTCCGTTCTCATTTTGTTTTGTTTTTTTTTTTGTTTTATCTTGCATTTTTCCTGATTTGCTTACTTTTTAGGACAATTAACATTTATGCAAATGTGTGTGGTTTTTGTATGTGTGTGTGTGTACTGGTAAAATTGATTTAACTATTCCATTTTTAAACATTTATAATATATATGTATGTATATACTTTTATATCAAATTAAGTTTAGATTTTGTTTTTTTTTTCATTTGTTTGTTTTGTTTTTTTGTTATATTTCTTTTATTCATGTATGTATAGTAGTTGGTAACAGTCTTTTATCACTTTTAGTTTTGGGTTTTTTCCTTTCTTTTCCTTTTGAAGAGCATATGATTATATGCCCGATCTAAATTGCCAGGCATATAGTCATATGCTCTCTCTCTATATATATATATATATATATATGGTACATAGTAAGTTAAGCTAATAATTGTTTATATCATTCAGCCATTCATTCCTTCATCGTTTCATCTATTCATTCATTCATCGTTTCATCTGTTCATTCATTCAATCAAACGTCGTCTACGACATTAATTATATTTTTCATTTTGTGGTTCTTTTAGTTTATGTGACTAAAATTTGTTTATATATATATAAAAATGAATTAACAGACACTTGGAGTACATACAGTTACATATGCGTACATGTATGTGTGAGTGCGTGTGTATGTATGTATGTGTGTGTAATGATATACATATACTTATCTGTGTTTTTGTGTGTGTGTGTGTATATATAGTATATCTTACTTTTCTATAGATGTATATTTTCGCTATCATCATAAAACATTAAAACAACGAAAATAAATCTTGAACAAACAGCATAAAGTACATTTTTTCATACTCACTCATAGTTTAGTTAGTTTTAAAAATTGTTTTTGTTTTTAGTTGCTCATGCTACGCAGCTTTTTTTCGCTTTCCTCCGATTTCTAGGTCACTTTTTATCATAATTATTATATACAACTACGCATATATGGTGTGTGGTGTTTGTCTGTGTGTGTGTGTATGTGTGTATATATATTATATTTAGTAATAGTAACTATTTGCTTGCCATCAGAGTGGAACTTTTTGAGCTTGAGTTTTGCTGCTGCCACAAGATTTTTGTTTTGTTTTGTTTTGTTTTTTTTTATCACATCACTGAAACCCTTCATTGATAACCTTCCTGGATATCATTATCGTGGCGCCAATTGACCACCGCCCATGCCACTCCCATTGCCATGAGGATCATGCTCGGACCTTAGGCTAGAGTTGTTGGCCTTATTTTGTAGTTGCACTTCATATTCGCTTTTGATGTTCACATAGAGTTCACTTTGCTTCTGATGTTCCTCCTGAGAAAGGATACCAAAGGATGGTTATTGAATGCAAATGAGAATCCGATTTGATATTGACTCACCATTATCTCATCAATACGCTGAGTGGCAAGCGGTAGTTCATAGCGATTGCCCTGATCTCTTAGATTTCTTGCCACATTCAGCTGTTGATGCAATTTACGTCCAATGTGCACCAAAGATGTGTTCAATACATGTTCAATTTCTGTTTGTGACAAATTGCATTTTAATTGAATTTATTGCAAACAAATGGGTATTAAAACTCACCTGTGCTTTCAATGAATAGACGTTTATTCATTTTGACCACACTATTACCACCATCATCATCATCATCGTCATCATCATCTTCGGGGGCGGTTAAAGCTGCCGCTGTGCTGCTACGTTTCAAACTTGGAGCTGGTATGGTGTCTGGTGTCAAAGGATTCTGACAATAATCACAATCTTTGTCAGTTCCACTAGCTGTGGATGTTGAGCAAGTGCAACCACCAGAACTAGCACCAACACGGGCAACTGGTGTCTGTGGAATTGGCTCGGAGGAATTGGGTGATTTAACTGAATTTGAGTGAATGCCACGCAAATGTTTGGCTGCTGTTATATTGACCACATTAACACTATTAAATATGGATGACTTGACGGATGCCGTTTCCGGTGGCACTAAGGCCAAAGGTGGAGTCTTGGAGCTGCTCATGCTATGGTGTGTGGCATTTAGACGAGCCTGCGACATGGAACTGCTGCTGCTGCCATGATGTTGATGTTGATGTTGATGCTGACGAAGATGATGTTGCTGCTGCTGCTGCTGCTGATGATGATGATGATGATGATGATGTCGTTGTAGATAGTTCGGTGTTGCTGCTGCTGTTGTGTCAGTAAACTCACTAATACTTAGTTTCATTTCATCTTCATTGCCTTCGTTGTCATCATCAACATTACGATGAACATCATCATCAATATCGTCGCCATCGTCGGCATCATCGTCATCATCATCATCACCAGCATCATCATCATCATTATCAATATTGCCACAATCAATATCATCGACATCATGTTGATCTGTATCATCATCTGAGGCAGATTTCTGTAGATTCTGTATTAAACGTAACACAGCCTTCTCCAATTGGGCTGGATGCTCTGATGCTGGGACATCAATGGCCGATTGTGTTGGTATTTGTGTTTTAATGATCACTGAGAATTTCTTTTTCATTTCTTGTACACGCCTCTTGCCCTCCTCTTCGTCCAGCAATGTATTGACACAGACAAATGAGTGAACTTTATTCGTTTCCTTGTCAATCTCTAGATAACCCTTTGATTGCAAATAAATAATGTTGCCATTTCTGGTAAAGAGTCTATAAGTTGACTCGCCATATGAGCTATTACAGTCATACACTAAGAGAACAAACAGAGAGAGAGAGAGAGAGAGAGAGAGCGTATGTAGAGTAAGTTAAATATAAATCTCATTAAAGATTGAAACTCACTTTGTCGAAGGGCCACAATCACCCAGCGTACATCATCATTGTGCATGAATGTGAATGGACTTAAATTGCGCACCTCATCGGTCATATAACCGGCAACAATGCCAATTCTCTGATCGCAATCAATGATACGGCCATCGATAAGATGACGTGTCTTATATTCCAATGTATTGGCATCAACCAGACGACTGATGATCTTTGGAGGACGTATTATTCGAGCACAGGCTGTCAGTACCTACAACAAACCCATTAAATTTAACAGGTAAAATTGTTAATTTTTTTAAGACAGAACTTACAATATCATTGCCACTGATTGTATGCAAAGGTATGGCATCATCTCGACCACGTGTCCTTCGTATCAATTGTAGACTAGAGCTAAACGTATTTGAGCGTACACCACGCGGTGCTTCATCACTGCGGCGAAAGCAGCCATCAATTTTAACCACCTCATAGGCGGTTGGCTCTGATCTTGGTCCGGCACGAGCCAATCTGTATAAAAATAGGAAAATTACTATATGATAGTGATATATTCCAATTTAGAAGTTGTGTTGCCTTACCTCACACGAAAACTGCGTTTATCTTCGCGCAATTTGCGATCAATATAATCCTCTTCCGTTTTGCTACGCTGACGCGGCTCACCATCAGCATCCGAATCGGTATGGGCATCAAAGAGATTCTCCAGCTCGGTGGGTATCAATTGTTGCTTGAGCATATTCTGATCCTCGGGATGGGTTATCTGCATTATACTCTGGCCATACAAATCCGTCTGACAATGACCCAAATGCTGTTCAATGCTCGACGATATCAACAATATTTGGCCATGACAGGTCAGTGTTAGAAAGAAGCTATCCAGCATGGTCATCAATGTGTCCGTTATCTGTGGTCTCGGTTGATGCAATGTTTTCCCAAAGGCTATAAATTATACACAAAAAACACATTAGTTTAGATGGAAGAAACTAAATTTTCATTCTACTTACCATACTTTAACCTAAGGCCATGGGCAGCAAAGCGCAAAACTGCGGTCTTATCTACACGACGCGGTGACTCTGCCACATGGGGCACCATTGTGGATAGCTCTTGTATGGATCCATTCAATTTATCGCGACGATTTTTCTCTGCACGATTTCTGGCCTCGCGACCACTGGAAAAAAAAACGCAAAGAAAATTAAAGGTTATCATCTTCAAATAGAGATTTTAGTCAGCAACATACATAGATATAGCAAGGTGGGATTTATAAAAGATGTGAGCGGATGAATGGAAAACTGATTAAATTTCTACTCAAATTTAAAGAAGATTCAAAATTGAGTGGAAATACGAGATTGGAATGGAATTTGTGATTAAACCTAGCACAGATTCAGATTAGAAATTGAAAATAAGTAAGTTTCAGGATTGACGATCTTAAACGATCTCCTTGTAATAGAATTCAATGATTTGAAACTTTTCATCCTAAGAAAGTACTATATAGTTTTCCAAACTTAATGAAATCACTAAAATGCTTATTAAATTAACAACAAAGTTCTATTCTCAAACGATCAATCCACTATATTTGTAGGTAATATTGCCAAAAATCAAAACTGTATTTTAAGTGGCTTGATGTCAATAAATTTAATCCATTTCTAATCCATTTCCAAAATATATATATATTATATGTTTAATGTGGAATCTGCAGTTGCAAGCTTTGTCGTTCTTTTATTGCTTCATGTAGCTTGAATTCCCAACTACTTTTAGCGTTGATGATATGATATGGCCATTACAACTGTGGATTCTTTAGCAAAGTCTGCTGATGATAGAACTTGGTGGTTCTTGAAATAGCTATACAGACAACCTGCTCACATTTTGTGCCGCCTATGATTTTAAATCTTATAAATTATTAAGATTTATTGACTTGAAGCCCAGCTAAAACCTAGTTTTGATTATATGTTTAAGTTTGAATCTAATATCTTAGGAAAAAAGGAGATATTGCCAAGCAGTTTGATAGATTTTCCAATTCCTTATCAAATATTAGTAAGTCAGAGATTTAAAAAACAGATAATGTGATTTACTTGAAAAATGCTTAAAGAAGTCTCTACATGGCTTAGTGCTCCTGCTCCATGTTCTACAACGATTAAGTACATATGTATATATAAATCTAGTTTTTCTGCTGTCAAAAAAGAAACTGGGATAGTTCCTTATAATAGACAACATTAGTAAAATATATGGGCAACCAGGGAAAAATTTGCTGGTAAAAGGCCACGAAAGTAAAGACGACTGTAAAGAGATCATTTCAGACTCTAAAACATGTTAAAGTGCTCAAAAAGTTTGGGCATTTTGAATCAAATTGGGATTGTATTTAAATTATAATTAATTTTGTTATCATCAAGTAGCAATATTTAAATAGTTTGCTATAAAAATCTAAGGACAAAAATGAATAAATTTAGCATGAACTCTTAAATCTTATTGAACTCACTAACCAAGTGTATTTACATTTCCAATAAAAGTGATTAAAATGAATTGAATGGAAAACAAAATTGACTCTGTTGGTTGTAAGTAATATTTAGTACAATTTCTAATAGCAATTAAACATTTCTGATCCTTTCTTGTACTTAAAGCTGAGATGGAAGATAAACCACAATGTAACTTGATTTGCTTGTTTTTGTTTTCGTAAGGGGAGAAATTCTTTCTTTTGGCAAAAGAACTGTAATATGTATATAGAGATAAGTATATACATATTATCAAATTTTACAATGTATTTCACAATTAACTAGTTTAGATAGTTGGCCAGTTGAAATAGTTGAGGACATTCCGGACATGACATTGGTTTTATATTTATAGAAGAGAAAAACAACCACTTGAATCGAAGTGTAAACAATGTTGCGTTAAATATGTGAGAATATGTGAGTGTCTATGTCTGGGGTTTGTTTGCATTACTTCCTATATACAAGCAGCATGATATGGCAAAATTTTGTTCTTTTTTTCTATGTACATACATATATATATGTTATTGCATAGGAAATGGCCCAGATTATGACAACGAGTGCTGCCAATGGGCTTCAATAATTATCAGCTGGTTGCGACCGATTGCAACAAATGCCGCTGAAAGTGATCCAAGTGCAAAATGCTAAACTAACTTGAAAACTGGCGCCAATGCCCGTTTGACGTATTTGTTGTCAATATATACACATATATATTTATATGTATATATGCACTTCTCTCTCTCTCTCTCTCTCTCTCTCTCTCTCTCTCTCTCTCTCTCTTTCTGTCTCGCACTCGCTTTTCCTCTTAGTCATTTGAAACCATAACAAATATTTGTGAATACACTAACGTATTCTAAGATTGAGATCTACAAAGATGATCATTTTGATTTAAACTAAATTACTCTACACTAGACTCTCTCTCTCTCTCCCTTGCTTGTGCCCTCTTTCCTCTCGTTTTTGCACACTTTTCTTGGCCCAAGTCCCAAAATGAAGAAAAGGCCGAGTATGAGTAATGTGTATACAAGAAATATGAGAATATTTAGTACGATTAGCAATGGCTGCCACCATCTAAGGCCCTGTCCCTCTAGCCCTCTAGCCCTATACTCCTCCAGACCCTCGCGTCACCCCTTTTGCACCCATGCTTAGCTATGTATCGATTGATGTAATTTATTTTAAAACGCAATTGCAAAATAAGTTCGCAATACACACCCGATACACACACACACACACATACTAACATACATAGCCGCCAATGTAAACAACAAAAACAAACACATGCGAAAAAAGGAACAACACGCACACGTAAACTCTCACACACACACACACACACACACACACACACATTCGCCAATACATAACTATACATAGAAACTAGCTCTTTGTAAACATCCACCACCATGCCCCTCTTCGCAACACCACCCCACCCAGGGAGAAATTGCAACAAATGGCATCCGTACAACATTTCCCACTGAAATCTGACAACGGCGCTCACAAAGTGGAAAAAGTAAATGTCAATCAATCCTTGTAAAGGAACCCAACACACACACACACACACACACAAATGCATGTTGCAATTGTTTTCAAATTGAAATTTAACAAGTTAGCAAGGATATTAAGAAAATGCAACAATGAGTTCATTTAGTTTAATCAATTAAGATTTTAAATCGTTTAAATGTTTCCTCTTAAGAAAACTTGGGCAAAAATTTCAAAAGTGGGGGATAAAAAACGAATTAGTCGGTTAACTTTTGTAATCGATCTTCATATATGGCACACGGCATCTTAAACTTTCGTATACAGTGAAGGTCACAAGCTTAGAAGCAGTTTGTAAGTGCATTGTATATTTTTAGGGTTTTTTCCTTCCGATTTTTGATTGGTTTTCAAAAACCTTTTAAACATATATTTCCCAACTAATTCCAATATACTGATAGCGTGATCAGATCCAGGGCAGTGAGAATTAGTTGTTATATATATGGTTAAAGACATACTCCCCTGGATCTGGATAAGTTAGGAAATATATGGTTATAGAACTTTTTACTTAAACAAGTTTAAACTTATCTAATCTACTCATTAGGAGTCTTTGAAGTGTTACTACTTCATTTGGACAATAGCTCATCAAATTGTCTAAAAAGCCAGAGAAAAATTTAAAAAAAATGGATTTTTGTTCGAAAAGCCGTTTCAAAAATAAGTTATTCAAAAAAATGTACTAATGTATAGATAGATTCCGAGGATATATCCTTCAAAATATTTGTTTTTTTTTTTTTAAATATTTGACTTTTAACTATTTTATTTGAATAAAAACCCATAAAATTATGAAAAATCTTCAATTTTTATTTAGAAATTCCCTTCCAAAAATAAATTATTAGCTCCTCCCATGACTGTTGATAATTTTTATCCATCGAAAAACGTAAAATTGTTTTTAATTTTCGTTTACGCTTCAATTTGATATAATTGATTTGAAACAGTTTTGTGATTTGAAAAAATGCTTTAATTCGCATTGCAATGGAACGGATTATAAATAAATAAATAACATTTTAAGCTCTTTTTATTTATATATATTTCAATTTCCTGATTCTTTGTGTTTTTACTGAGATTTGTACTTAAAAACAAAAGATAATTTGGAAAACTAGAAGAAGAGTAGAAAGACTGACTTGGGACTTGATGATAATGAGACAAACTGCAAACAAAATGGCGATGGTCTATCCAAGATGGCCGCCCGTATACGAAAAGATCCGTATTCTGTATCTAACAGGATTGTTTTCGTTGTGATTGAAAAGTAAACAAATTGGGGATACCCACTCGATGTGCCATTGCAACTTTTTAGCTGATTGCGATTGCTGTTTGGGGTGGCGATTTGTTCTGCTGTCTGTCTATTCGTCATTCCTCAATACATATACAAATATATACATACATATGTATATAAAGTAGTGCACTTACATATGTAGGGGCTAACCCGCTGACCACCACTGTATGTATAAATGTGTGTATTTGTATTTGTATTTGTAGTCGTCTATGTGCCGTGCGCTTTGACTGTTTGTTTACTCAACTTGTTGCATTTTCAATTGCAATTGGAAAGCTAGCCAGAACCACGTTCGATAATAACACCATCGCCCTGACACCCTCCCATCGACACCCATCCCCTCTCGTTTACCATACTCTTCTTTTTGCCCTCTCTCAGACTGTCTCCCTGCAATTCGCGCCAGCTAGCTGCTCCCCTTTTCCCCACACTCATTTTTGCCTTGTTGTCTCGTTTTGGTTTTGCTTGCATTTTTGTTGTTGATGTTGTTGTTGTTGTTGTTGCGCTACAATGTAACGATTTGCTATCGATAACTGTACTTGAATGGTTTTCTCGCTTACGCTCTCTCCCTCTAGTTCTCTTGTGTTCTTTCTCTTATTTTGGCGACCTTGATGCCGTGCAGAAAAAACGCTAAATTGAATTTGTATAGGGTTTTGGGGCAGGGGCAGGGATAGGGTGTGGGGTGTGGACTGTGGCGGGGGGATTGTGCATATTGCTAAGTAAATAAGGAAATAAATTTTCCACATTTGTCTAGTTAAGGAAATTGAAGGGTTTTTTTTTTGTTTTGTGGGGATTGCGGGGTGCATACGCGTGGCATAAACAAGCAACTGGTGAATGCATTTACTCTCCTTGTCTCGCTCTCTCTCTCCCTTTCCCTCTCCCTCTCCGTCTCTTTATTTCACTGCTGCATTGGAGTGGGAGTGGCAGTGGGTGAGAGTAAGTGGCAAATTGATTTAAATTGTTTGTCTCGTCGTCCTGTTTTGCCAAAAATAAACTTTACCCTAATCAGCTGGAGAGGATTGCTTTGGATTGGATTGGATTCGCTTGAAATTGACAACCGACGTCATTAGCTAATTTTATGATGTTATTGTTATTGTTATTGTTATTGTTATTGTTATTGTTATTGTTATTGTTATTGTTATTGTTATTGTTATTGTTATTGTTGGGTGTAATCAGAGCACACAGACTTGATCACAACGGGTGACCGAATGAACCATTCGATGTAGTTTTATGAATGACCCACAAATTGTTTGCAAAAGGAAGGCGTGAATGGGGGGCAGGGGTGGAGAAGCGGGGGTGGGGAAGACCACCCATGTTGTGGCCACGGGTGAATTGGCTTCCGCTATTAGCACAGTTGGACTTACCTATTTGAGAGCTGGAACATCTCCATCATGGTCTCGTGCGGGTGGTGGCCGTGCGGATGTGGATGCGTATGATGAGGATGATGGCCATGAGGATGAGAATGATGCGAATGCAGAGCCGTTGGTGGTGGCGGCGGCCCATGATGATGCAGATGATGTGCCGATGGATGATGCTGCGGATGATGTGGATGATGTTGCGGATGATGCGGATGTAGTGCATGTGGATGCAAATGTGGTGCACCAAATGGACCCCCAGCACCGGCACCGCCTTGTCCAGGGCCATAATAACGTCCATATGGTCCACCACTGGGCCCACTACTGCTGGAAGAACCACCACCGCCCCCTGTTCCATAGGGTGCATTGGGATACCACATATTTGGATAGAATGCTGGCGCAGGTGGACCCAATTGTCCTTGGGAATGTGTAAAGGGACCATGCCTCGACATGCCTGCTGCTCCTCCTCCTCCTCCACCAGTTGGTCCAGCCAATTGTTGCATTTGCAGAGGCATTGGTAATCCATTACTATCCCCCGCTCCCGCTCCCGCCGCTGACATCGCTGATGATGCTGAGCCTGGCGATGGATAATTATAATGGAAATTTGTGTTCGATGGCGGCCTAAGCATTAGGTCACTATTGGAGGGTGTCGGCGATTGATAGTAACTATTGGCGGCACTTCCACTGGCCGCATATTCAGATCCCATTGCTGAGCCATTATCCTCGGCATAATTCTCGTCTGCATCCTGGTTATCAGCATCGACTTCGGCCCATCCAGCTGGCGTATATTCATCTATATCGCATTCGGTTTTGCTCTGTGGCGGGAACAATAATGATGGATCAAAGCCCTCACCATCATCGCCATCGTCCTGTCGTCGTCCCATTACTTTTTGCTTGGATGCTTCTGATGGCCTAGACAACGACGAATCGTCAAAGTAGGGAATGTCTGTTTTGAGATCTTTAACGTTCGCCGACGTCGTTGTCGTTGATGTTGACGATGACGCTGACGTCGCATCCTCTGGGCCGCCGGTGTTGTTTTTCATATATGCATCCATTTTATACTCTCTAAAAAGAGACAGAAAGAGATAGAAGACATAATTAGCTTAAATGGGCTGGAATTATTTTAGAAAATCGTTTTTCCTTCTAGGTATATGATATGAGAACCTTTATTTAAAATGTTTCTTACAATTCTCTATGAAGGACTTATTGACTGTTCATTGCATACTTTTGAGGGCAAGTTCCTCTCATTTCTTAAACCTGATACTCATAAACATTTATGAGTAAACCTTTTATTTATCTGATAACTCTTTATTATATTCAACATATTTTTGTATATACAAAAGATTTAGCTCAAAATCTCTTGATAAATATCTAAAATGTTAAGTTAATTACAAATTTCAAACAATTATTCCAAAGGGGCTCCAAAACTCCTGACATTTAGTCATCTGGCCCTAGCTTATTGCAAACTTTTTTCACACCAACTCGGTCTTAAGATCGTTACAATCTTATAAGAGTGACCAGAGGGCCGGGGCTATATAGCCATCAAAGTGGAAAATACGGCCTACAATCTTAGCATGGGAAATAACGAAGAAATTGATCAAAGTCACTGTTTTCGAGCGATTATTCCTATGGGAGCTATATGATATAGTCACCCGATCTTGATCAAATTTGGCACAGTCATTAACAGATATATTAAACTAACAAATATTTAGCTTAAAAGCAATCGCGTCAAAAGTAACGAAGTTATTGAAGAAAGTCACTGTTTTCGACCGATCGTTCCTATGGGTGCTATATGATATAGTCACCCGATCTTGATCGAATTTGGCACAGTCATTTATAGGTGTAATAAGCTCACCAATATTAAATTTCACGACAAAAGCTCAGAAAATAACGAAGTTATTGAGAAAAGTCACTGTTCGTGACTTTGCCGTTTGTATGGGAGCTCTATGATATAGTGGTCCGATCCGGCTGAATCCGAGATATATAACCCCTGCAGCATATACAAGCCTACATGCAAAATTTCAGCTCTGTAGCTCTTACAGTCTAGGAGGAGTTTGCGTTGATCCAGACGGACGGACGGACACGGCGATTTGAACTCGTCTCGTCGTGCTGATCAAGAATATATATACTTTATATGGCCGGAGATGCTTCCTTCTATGCGTTGCACATTTCTGACCAAAATTAATAGACCCTTTTTGCAAGGGTATAAATATATCAGTTTTCTTTGAAATAAATTGTTGAAATGGTATTGACTTTCATCAAATTGTTTATCTTTTGTATACTATAATTCTGTTTTCCTTAAGTTGGTACTAAATAAAGTTAAACCTGATCACAACACTTCTAATAGATGTACTATTGATTTACTTTGGGTACTTATTGGTACTTTTAGTCTTTGCAAAGGACTTAACCAATAATTTGTTAACGAAGTTTATTATAACGAGATTTAACTGTATATACAGTGGGCAAAAACAGTTTGATTACACTTTTTACATCAATATTATTTGAAAAATTCAAAAAGTTATCATAGAAAAGTTAAGTGAATATGATTATGTTATAAGACAAGCATATTTAGTAAAATCACTTCTGAATTAATTAAACTTTTGTTTTGACACTGTAAACATATATTTAAGTCGTTTTCCTTTCCAACAACAAATGCTAGTTGGATTTATTTTTGTACTGATGACTAATTTTGTATTACATATTAAGAGAAGTTTAGTCCACCTCCTCCTTGACTACTACTCCCACCCCTTTTGGTTCAAAGAGACGCCGCCGTCTCTGCTATTTACATATAGATTTAATTATTTGTATTTATTTATTTTTGTTGGTTTTTGTTTTTGTATCAAATACTTGAAATTCGATTAAGTTTCTTAATAATTATTGTATGTTGTGTGTTTTTTTTTTATTACTTCATTTTCCTGTTTATAGTAAATTGCTTATTTTGTTTGTTTTTGATTGTTGTTGTTGTGATTTATTATGATTGTTGTGGTCGTGTCACTATTGCCTAACACACACCAACTATAAGCATGTATGTATGTATGTGTGCATAGAAATCTATATATATATATATGTATGTATATATATTAGACTGGTTTCTTTATTATATACGAATATCAATTTTTCATATTTTATGTTTTTCATTTTATTTCTCGTTTTGATTATTACCATATCTTGGTAAAGTCGATATGACATAATGTTTAATCAGAATGCGATCTAAGTTATCTTGGGTATATCAGGCAAATATATAAGTTTCTGTAACAACTTTTCAATTATAATTACGTATATTTGTTTACAATATTAGATAAGGTATTAATACTAGACTGTTCGGGTCCAGAGACCTGGTCCAAGAGTATCAGCTACAAGGCCTTCGACTCCATAATTACGAAATGACAAACGATTCAACGAGCAGTCATGTCGTATGCGTAATATTTATGTTTTGAAATCTTGTAAATCTTAATTCTAGATTATTTATTTTTATGCTATACAAGTTTTTATTTGCTTGAATATTGATTTGCTGTTTTCCCTAAGGAAACATTAGGCATTAAATTATACATAATGTGAAATAAAACTTCCAAAAGTAAAAGAAATTAAGAATACTAAAGAATTGATTTTCGTGTCAAGATTTTTGTTTAACTTATTGTTTTTTTTAGTATTTTCTGGTATTTATATATATATATTTTATAGAAATAAATCAAGGTTCTCTCTCCATGTCATATAGAACTAAAACGGTTAGATTTTAGTCTCTAAATGGTTTTTATATTATGATTATGGGTTATGGGTGATTTTTGTATAAAATAGCCAAAAAAGTAATTCTTTTCAACCTCCTGGGACAAAGTTTTATTTTAAATTTCGAAAATACTCATTAAAAGACTTTCTCATTAAAGTTTTCTAAAATCATGCATTTATCGTGGGATGTATGTAAAACCCCAACATCTAAGCCCTAAATATTACTTTATATATAGTAAATACGGCGAGTCAGTCCCAAATGGCTTAAATAATTTGTCTTGCCATATATTAAATCGTTTATGCCAATTAATTTTAAAGAATTTGATTGATTACCTTGTATAAAAGTAAATTAAGGAACTTATAAAACAAGTGCTAAGCAGTAAAAAATGATCTGAAGGAAAGGGATAGCACACTGGTCGTATGAGTGATATTTTATGATAAGTAACCTTTCACTGATCTCCCTCTCACTTTTTCTGTCTCTCTCTCTCTCTCTTTCTCTCTCTCTCTCTCTGTGTCTCTTTCTTGTGATTATTTTTGTAAAAAATAGTTTATTTAACTACTTAAACCAACTATGAGTAGAGTCTGTTTCAAAAAGTAAAGAATTCCTCAAAATTTTGCTTCGATCTTTCAACAATGTAAATAATATCCAGTCTAATACACACACACACACACACACACACACACATATGCATATACATGTATTTATGTATTAAAGTAAATTGTTTATTTTTAATTTCGATTTTTTTTTTATTTAGCTTCTTTTCGATTTACTTTCGTGCAAGGTTTGAAAATTAAAAATAGATAAAAAATACAACTAAAACTACAAAAAACAAGAAACAAAAATTGGCCACATCAAGTTAATTGGGCTTTAACAATTTTGCTGTTGTTGTTGTTGTTGTTGTTGCTGTTTGTATTTTTTTTTTTTTTTATTTTCTTTGCAGATTTTTATGATTGAACTCATAAAATACTCAAAATGCGATAAACGAACACACAAATTTGTTTCTTCTTTTATTTTTTAGTGAGTGACCGAACGAACGAGTGAGAGCTAAGTGAGTCAGCAGCAAATGGCTCAAGGGGTGGATGGCAGGGGGGGCGGGGGGGTTCGGTAAGCGGAGGTAAGACAAAAGTATGATATATTTTTAAGGCAAAAAGACATAGATTTAAATATATATACGATATATATACTATATATCTATAGTTGTTATAAGTATGTACATATATATATATATATATATATATATATATAAATGTCATTTGGACATTGCTGCCTATAAATAATACCAAAAGAAAAAAAAATCCACATAAACAACAGATACAGATACATTTATATACCACTTTATGGCATATCTCTCTATATATTTATATATAATATATATAAATGGGCTGTGTATATTCATGACAGATCTTTGAACTATATTTACTTTCGCACTTTTTGTCTGTTACTTTTTTGTGAGTTTTTTTTTTTTTTTTGTGGGTGCCATTTTCTTTTGTCATACAAATCTAAAAACAAACACACACACACAACAAAATTTTTCCGATGGAGAAAATATAGCCCAACAAATAGGCCAAAGAGGGGTCGGTGGTGATTGGGGTGGAGGGGGTTATATTTGTCATGTGTCACTTATGTGCCCTTCGGACATCTATAAAAACTTTATAGCTAGGTAAAAAATTTTTAACATTTTTTGTTATATTATTATTTATATTCAAAATCAAGGACTAACTTTCCTTACTAAACATCCACAATCACAATCCAAAGAAAGAGCATCAGAAATTCACTTTATATTTATACGTATTGCTTTCATTTGAAGTAGTTTTTATTTACAGTTGTAATTTTTTGTTTATCTCGCCGCCCCCCATCGAGTTAATGACAAGGCAAGACAATTAACAGCGAAACAAACAAAAAATTATTTATAATTACATTGCAAATGTCAGCGAATTAAATGAAAAGTAAAATAAATTGTACACAATTTTGATAGGTTGAACCCATCATACCGAATGCATCTGTTAAACTAATTGTTTGTTTTTTTTTCCCCCTCCACTTTAACTTTTATGAGTTTTATACACAATCAAATGTTACTATCACTTGATTTCTTAATCTAGGAAAGCGAATGACTCAATTGAGGCAAACCAAAAGAATGGGAGTCACAGAATAGCTTTTTAAATTTTATTAAACTAATATCGGGAAAAATCCAAAAGAAAAGTATTTCAAATGATTTATCTCTTTTTGATTTAAATCTCTACTGAATATTCATTGATATTCATTTACGTGTGTGTCTATAAATCAGAGTGTTAAGCAAGTAAATCTAGATTATCAGATTATATAAGATATTATTCACCTAGCAGTTGTAAGATTGTTTTTAATCAGCTTGATGATTGTTCTTAAAGCCCTCTTGTTGATTAAAAAATGCTTATTTTCATATTTCATCTAAAGAAGACACAAATACTACTCTACTGCCGCAAAAGAAGTCATCCAAAATTGTTTGGCTCTTATTTTTTTTTCTAAATGAAAAACTTCGTTTCTCTTTTTTGACTATGTTTATTTATACCTTTAGAAATAATTGTGTTAAGTCGAGAAGATGATATCGGACAATTGATATCGTCACAATTGATTGCCATACGAGCTCGTTTTGGCATTTTCCATCACTTCGGCGACATTCGTGTCGGATATTTTGCTTGGGGGTTCCAAGGTCTCAGGCTTGTTGATGTAAAGACGAAACTTCAAAAAACCCCATAAAAAGAAGTCCGAGACCGTTAAATCGGGCGATCTGACGGGCCAGTGCAAATCGCTAAAACGCGAAATTAAGCGAACCGGAAACGCGTCCTTCACAATTATTCCGCGTTCTTGGGGAGTGTTTCGCTCCATGGCTTATTCACTTGTATTCTGTATCTGTCTAGTCCACAAATGTGAAAACAGATTTGACATTGGCGGCCATTTGGAAAAATGAGAGCATCTTCCAATTGGGTGATTTCTTTTGCGCCACCTTGTATATGCTTAAAAATCTGATTTATATAAAGTACAATGAGAAAATGTAAGGCTAATGACTCTAAAACTGATGAAATGAATGGATCATATGCGATTTTTTTCAGAGGAGTTATGACTAACAGACAAAAAAGTAATTTTTGATCAGAAAATAAGCTTATTTATGACTATTTCAATTCGAATTTTTTCAAAAAAGGATTCGTATACGATCGATAATTATATAAAATGCAAGGTGGCTGCTTTTAAATAGACTTACAAAAGTAGAAAAAGTTTTGAGATGGTCTTATAAAAGTAGAAAAAGTTCTGAGATGGACTTATAAAAGTACCCACTAATCATTATATATAATTTTCGATTTTACCTAATTAAAATACAACTTGAAGAATTGTGAATGAATCAAAATATGACTTCAAAATGAATCACACACGATTAATCAATAAAATGATTAAAAAGAACACTCAAATAGGAGTCGAAACTGATTTGAACAAAGGGTTATCAAGATGAGTCGTGATTAGAATACCATTTGCTCCCAATATGGAAATTATTTATAATTAGAAAATGAGCTCATTTATGACTGTAAGAGGATTGAACAAAAGTTTTTTTATATGGCTATGATAAGAAATTGTATAAATTGTTTGATATATTTTTATATATATTAATTATTCTATTCACCTCTTTCCACTTTTTCTTGATCTAAATATAAACAAATTTGTCCTTGAATTAACTGAATAGCAACCACAGTCTAATAGGCCGGTTTCTTAAATATAAAGGTCAGTATTTCACTTATTGCTTATCTCTCGGTTGACAGTTCTTAAGTTCTGCTCAATGCAAATTCACTTAAAATATAAAAATTTCTCATATTTCATCAAGTGTCAGCCACTTTGCCAGCTAAAGGAATCTTCATTAGTTTAATGTTGATTAGTTTGCATGGATTTATTATCTAGAATCTGCTAGGCTCTAACCGAAATACCTTTCGAGAATGTGTACGAGACACGATAGACAGAGAGAGATAGAAAGAGATTCATTTATATTTGTTTATTTTCATCACCATTAAGACTCTTCTCTAGCCTGTTGCCATCGTCATTGTCGCTGTCGCCGTCGTTGTCGTTGTCGTTTATCATCAACGAGACTCAAAAGTGCAAACAAAAAACAGACATAACAGACAAATACTTAAAATAAGGAATATGCAATCCAAGTGCTCTTTATTATCAACAAGCTAACGAACCGACCAACGTTGTGCGCTGTAATATTTGCTATTATATATATATATATATACAGACATACATATATATATATTTTCTACTTTGTTTCGTAATTATTTTCAAGTGCATAATAAACATTGGGCAAAGTAGCAGCAACATCATCAACAATTGTCGATTTTTGGGCCAAAAGGCCGAAATATGAAATGTTAAAAATTGTTTATGGGGGCGTATACGTAATATATAATATAAAGAGATTCTTCGTCTCCAGCCAACGATCCCGGAATAATGGATCATTCCGGGCAACGCATCTTACAGGGCGCGCAGGTGCCGTATACGTAATATGACACTTACAGTGAAACACCGGCGTATACGTAATACAAGTCAACGAAATGTAAAAAGAAAGAAATGTTTCTGATTTAAAGCCAAAATTAAAAATGTTTCATTTATTTTCTTTTTGGTTTCTTTCTGTTACTAATGGAAATATTTTTCGATTGCTGTTCGGCTTCATTAGTCAACCGAACAAAATTAGTCCATCAATTTGCATGCCATGTTTTGGTAGAACACAAATTAAATTTACGAGATGTGCTCATAAAGTAATCTTCATAAAATCTTGACAATTCACATTGAATTTATTTTCAAGCACACCTCGTATGTCTACAGGTACATATGGCAATTATAATCTTTATATGCATGCGTACAGATATTTAAATTGAAAATTGCTTTGATAACCCACAGACGTTTATGTATACAATACATACATATATGTGGGTTTCAGTGTGTGTGTGTGTGTGTGTGTGTGTGTGTGTGAATGTAGGTAGACATGATTTGTCTGCTTTTGTTTGGTTTTTTGATAAAGTGGCCATGGCCATGGCCAGACACCTAACAAATTCTTGCTGCTGCTGCTGCTGCCGATGGAGCCAAACAGGCGGCAAAGACAACGCTGCGTATAAGTAATGTGGAGTTTTCAGATGAGAGACTAAAAGATACAAAATATCTATGGGTATGATGGGTATGTGTTGATGGTGTGTGTCTGTGTGGGCAGACAGTCTTGTCGCACATCGATGTATATCGATTTTTATATAAAACTTAAACTCTGAATATTCATTCATTTATTTGTTTAATATTTGAATGGGTACTTTATTTGGCAACTTCAACTAAACAAAACCGCATAAATGAATCATTACATTCCAATACATAACTGAATACATCAATAATTTATTCATTCATTTAACTTTGTGTGCAAAAAGAAAAGAATTTTAATCTAGTACTTATTTGCCACTTCTTTACTCATTCCATTAAGTCAAATATTAAATGAATGAATAAGTTCTTCAAGTTAGCCCTTTTATTATGTTAGGTCAAGCATAATTTTAATTGAAATTTGGCTTATATAAGTGGCATCTACTCTCTTAAATTATTCGCAATTATTGGTGACCCCGACGAGGAAATAAGTAAAAGTATTGCGAGACTTTTAATAGTAGTCCAGAAAAAAACATAATGTATTCTATAACTTGTTGAAAGGCATCTAAAATGACGTATTCTAAAAGACGAACAACAACCGAAAATGGTGTAAAACAAATGGTAAAGTTTTTGGCAAATGGTGACCCCGACGTATGAAGCACAACAAGGCAAATATTTGTAAACTATAAAGTGCTCAGTGCTCGGTTTAGAGGGGCAAATTAATATAACATGATAATTGTGTTCTTAGCTATTTCAACAACCGAAATATGAGCATGCGATAAACTGAGAATGAAATGTTATCTCTTATCGGTTATTTTGCTCTTAAATGAAAGAAATGTCTAGAAATGTCGAGCAACGACTTTAGTCATACCCTGTTGGGTTTTGGGGCTTACAAAGCTTTTGATAGTTTTCTAATCAGAGATAGACCCTGAAACTCATAGGTATATTTGATTTGATGGATCGTATCGTATACCCTTTAAGAGTGTGGCTGATGCTTGCGGTTTGCAGGGTATGCAATGTCTAGACTTATTTCTATATATACCTAAGTACATACATATATATATGTATATGTACATAAATATGTAAGAAAATCAATTTCACTTACATATTTTGCGCTGTTTCTTATTATTTTGTTGTTGTTGTTGTCGTTGCTGCATAAAGCTTTTTGCTTGCTCTCCCTCTGTCTCTCTTGCACGTTCTGTTGTGGTGAGCTTCAACTCTCTGCGTCTTTCTCTCTGTTTGTCTTTCCTCTTGGCTTTGTGTAAATCTATTTGTTTACTTCTTCGCGCACTCTCTTTTTGCTCTCTCTCACACACACACACTTTCTGTGTGAGTGTGTGTGTGTGTGTTCCTCAGTTCCCTCTTGAACGCCTCCTCACACTGCTCTTTTTGGGGGGTCGGGGGCGTTGTCGGGGGTTGGTAAAGTGGCGGTTGGCAATTGTTAATGTTTATTACTTTGTTGTATTACTTTGTTGTCTGCTCTGCCCAGCTACTTATCAGCTAATGCAAGTTGCAACTGCGTTTTTACCTATTTGTTGTTGTTGTTGCTGTTTCTTTTGGTTGGTTGGTTGGTTTTTGTTTTTGTTTTTTGCTGGTTCTTTGTACTTTTATTTTGACTTTTTAACAAACACAAATAACAAAAAAATTACACACACAATTTACAAATAAAAAACCAAAAAAAAAAAAAACAAAAGTTTATGAAACACGCAAATTCATGCACTTTTCTTCTTGATGTTGTTGTTGTTGTCGCTGTTGCTGTTGTTGTTGGTTTCCTTTAACTTTGTAAAAATTTATTAAGTTCTTGTTGTTGTTGCGGCATTTTGTGTGTGAGTGTGTGTGTGTGTGTTGGCTTTTTTTCCTTCTTCTTTTCTGTTTCTGTTTTCTTTTGCTTTTATTTATTTATGTTTTATTACTTAAAATTTTGCGTTTTTTTTTTGTTGTTTATTGTTGTTGCTTTTGTTTATCAATATTTGTACAGCTGGAGGTATAACGTTGTTTTTGTTGTTGTTGGTTTTGTTGTAGTTGTTGCAATTATTTTCTCTCGCTTGGAGCTCATTGCTGTTGCTGCAAAAACACGAAAGTAGAAAAAGAAAAAAAATGCGTTAAATATAAATAATGTTTAAAACTTTCATTTAAATCAATTACATATTTTTTTAAGCAAATTCTATGATTTAATGATATTGTTAATTTAATGTCCTTAATATCTTTATGGGTTCCTTCCCCTAAATATAATACTTTGTGAACCTTTCGTAGGCAAAAGAAAAAGGTAATCAATAAATAAAATTGTGGGTAAATTCCATTTCACTGACAGGTTGTTAATTGTGGCTATCAAATCAATTTGCTTTGATTCTCTGGAGATTTATATGTACATGCCAAAAGATCAATTTAGGTCAAGGTGGCATTTGTCTCTGGATTTTGTACTATGACTTATAGATCGTGCTGTATAAAAGATAGTTTCCCCCAAAGGATGTGCTCAAGTGACCTTCGTCTTTTCAAATGAAACACTGTTTCAAGCCTTGAATTTCAAATTTTCAAGAAACTAACGTCTATTAAAAGTAAAACTCGGCTTAAAAGTAAGAAAAGGCCTGATAATATTCATTTTAATTTCATCAATTAAACAAGGTTATAAAAACGAATGGTAATGAAATACTTATCATGCATGTGTATAGAAATGATGGAATAGAATCATTAGAAACGATTTAAAAACTAAAAATCAGGTTTGAACCTAATGTACAATTAGTCTCAAAATCAAGAAAATGCCTGAACACTATCAATCCCATTTTAGTACCTAATAATTAATATTGTAAACTATTAAGCTAACTATATTAGTATTACAAACACTAGAAAAATATGGTCTTGGCTTAGAGGAAAACAAAATAAATGGAAATGAAATACATACATGTCCAATAAGTACATGGAAATGATGGAATAAGAACTTTAGAAACGATTTTAAATGTAAAATTAGACTCGAACCCCGCTTTAAACTCGATTTCAAAGCAACAACTTGACTCTGATTTCATTGAATCACAGAAAAAGGGTAAAAACAATGAAAGGTAATGATAAGCTAGTCATCAGTAATGATGGAATTGGAACATAAGAAACGTTCGTTTCAAAGGATCATTCGTTTCACTTAACTTCCTAAGTTATTTTAAGTTTTGTTTAAACTTAAAACAAAAGGAAAGAAGAAAGGAGCAAAACGTAAAGAACTTCTTGCTAATTAGCACCAATATTAATAGTTAATAAGAATCTCTAATTTTAATACCCTATATACATATATATATATTTTGCACTCAACGGAGTGGCATGTCAATATATATATATATACAGTGAGGGAAAAAAGTCAACATACACCTCCAATTTTGGCATAATTCGGCCAATGTAAGTATGCCATAATTTAGAGGACCGAAAAATAACTCTATGCGAGAAAAAAAATTTCAGAAAATTTTAAACAATTAAAGTTATTGGCAAAAAACAGAAAAAGTGGGAAAAAAGTCTACATACACCGAAATCCCTCCTCTTAATAACGTAAAAAAACAATGATTTTTTGTATTTTTCAAGACTTTTTCGACAAATTGCTTCTTTGTAGGTCTTCCTTATTGCTCAGAGTTTTATAAACAGAATCCAATCTAGGAAAAAATCGGGTAACTTAATGCCCGTTTCAGAGTATCCTTAAAAAAGTCCTTCAAAAAACAAAACTAGTAGGCAGAAAAGGACGAAACTCATCGCAAAATGTCCCTTAAGGAATAGAGAACTATGTTGCATCCCATCAGCTGATCGCAACTAAAGTTATAGCCCTGCGAAGTATAACTTTGAAAAACAAAATGCACCTTTATACTTTTCAACAGTATTCTGGCGCCATTTGAAGTAATGTGATGGGTCTTTTTGCAATACAACATAGTTCTCTATTCCTTAAGGGACATTTTGCGATGAGTTTCGTCCTTTTCTGCCAAAATTGGAGGTGTATGTTGACTTTTTTCCTTTACTGTATATATATGTAGATATATATATATATATATACATATGTATATCGACATGTCACTCCATTGAGTGCAAAATTAATTATTTTTTGTTCTCCAACTTTTTTTTTTTAATGGCTCAAATTTTTGCGCATTTTATTGTTGTTGTTTATTAATTAAATAAATATACATTATATTTATATATGTATGCATAAAGTTTTGTTGTTGCTGTTGAGAATTTCATCAGTAAATGTTAATGCTCATTTTTTTTTTGTTGTCACCTGTTGCTAATATTTTTTTTGTATTTTGTTTAAACTTTTTTTTTTCATTATTCTTTTTGTTTTTTATTTTGGGTTTTTGTGAAAATTTAAACCGGTTGAAGCTGCGTCGCTTCTTCAGTTCAGGCTAGAGAGGGCGGTGGCGAAAGGGATGGTGGCGGGTGGGGGAGGGTCAGTTATTACGGACTAAAAGGGGGTGGCGTTAAGAGGCCAGAGAATGGTGTGCGGAGGGGGTTACAGAGGGGTTAAGTGTGTGTAAAAGCTATGTCTGAGACAGATACTCGCATTTTGAAATCAAAAAAAAAAAAACAACAACAAAAATTAAGTGAAACACGAACGTGCAAAAAATTATTTTTGTTTCTTTCTGTCTCATTTTGTGTTTGTCTTTTACTCTCTTGGATATTTCTCTTTCTCTCTCTTGTTTGTTGTGTGTTTTTATTGTTGTATATACATACATAAATAAGAATGCATACGTGTGTGTGTGCGTGTGTGTGTGTATGTGTGTACAGTGTACATAGTTAAATTAAACTCAAGTGCTGCTTGGCAGTTGGAAATCAAAATGTATAAGAGCATAAAATGTTGCCTTTTGCTTTTATATTATTTTCCTTTTCTTTTTTTTTTTTGCTTTTCCTTTTTAGCTGCTTGGAAAAGCTCACACAGACATATACGCACGCACACACAGATACATACAAACACATACATATATAACAAGGACAACGGCATCATGAAAAATTGATGTCTACGCTGCAGGGGGCGGGCTTAGTATGCTGAGAGTGGAGAGTATTACCCAGAGTTTTAGGTGGTGTGCGTGTATGCGTGTGTGTGTGGGTGTGCGGGTGGTGGTGTAGAACAAATGAATGGCCAACAGAGGGGGGCGGGGCGGGGAGGTGAGGGTAGGTGGCTGAAGGCGTGGGCTAAGGCCATTCAAAAAGCAAAGCAACAGAAATGAAGCACAAAAAAAACAAACTGAACATTTCGTTAAGGAGTAGGCGCGCGTGTACAGTAAAACCTGGCCACGAGTGACTTTGACAAAAATCTGAATAGCTCGCCAGTTAACTAAAAGGGGAAAACTACCATATAATTCTTAAAATAAAAGCTTGACTTTTGTTATATTCTTTTAGATATTCCTCTATAGACCATAATTCACTGTACTTTTTATTCGTATTTACTTTGGTTTGTTTGTGCAGGAACTTTTTTCAATTCGCTCTTTTCTTTAGCTATTTTTCCTTTTTTTGCTTTTTTTTTGTGCTGCTGCTTCTTCTGTTTGCAACACGCACGCACAGCAAGTAGCAACAAAAAACAACAAAAAAAGTAAAGAAAACGAAATAAAGAAAATATTGTTGCCACATAAATGTGTTGTTTGTGCTGTTTGTGCGGTTGACATAAGCGCCACATGCCAAAAACCCACTGACAGTGACTAGCGAAACCACCAACCACCGACAACCTTTTGCCACCCACTCGCTTTTTTGATGCACTGCAATTGGCCTGGCCTGGACTTGGCCCTGGGTCAATCACCCCGAAACAAAAAATAAAAAAAATCGCGCATTGACTGTAGGTCGCAGCAGCAGCAGCAGTTAAAAACCTACAACAACAGACAAACAAAAACAAAAACACCAAAAAAACCTTTTCGCACTCTCGCTCTCAGTTTGAACGCTGCTCATTTTTGTTGTTGTTGTTGGATTATTTGCATATCAGGCGCGGCGTAAAATATATCAGACGGCTATATACACATACATCAATTGCAAAGGGTCGACTAAAGAAATACCCTAAAATTAAGGGAAAACACTCAACTAATGGACATACATATAATTGCCACTCGAAGAAAATGCTTTACCACTTTTCATATACCCTTTGGGTGGCATTAATTTTCTAGGGAGGAAAGGCAAGTGTGAGCAAAAGGCAGAAAAGCAATTGTGCCAGACGACGGAGATTATCAGAAAGAAACAAAAAAAAAAAAAGAAAAATAAGAAACAGCAGCAGCGAGAAAAAAGGAAAAATAGGCAAACAAAAAGAAACATAGCACAATAAAATGAAATGAAATAAAAGAAAAGGCGAAAGTTCTACAGAGACCTAGAGAAGGGAAAAAAGAGAGGGAGAGAGAGAGAGCAGAGGGAGGCAACCGCAGAGTGAGGGCAGACAGACAGAGAGAGAGAGAGAGAGAGAGAAAAAAAAAGGAGAGTAAAATAAATAAATTATATAATTTGCTTTGACGTTTTTTGTATTCCAACAGTTTTCTTAAGGGATTTTGTTTGTTTTTTAACCCGTACTCCTTACCAATCCCCCCCCCCCCCCCCACGGCCCTCGGCAATAAAGCCTTAGCCTTGTTTTGTTTACAGTTGCAATAGTTTTGAGTGAACTAAAATGAACTATGAGGCGTATGAGCAATATATGTATATGTATTTATGTTTGTATGTAGATGAACAAATTTATAGTACGCCCCGTCGCGTCGAAATGACACAATAATTTTGATAAACACAAATTGGGGAATTAAAATTTTTCCACTCAACAAACAGCTTCTTCGTCTTCGTCTTCTTCTTCTTAACACCAGCAGCAAGCAAATCTCCAGAAATGGTATTATTTGTTGTTGTTGTGTTTTTCTTTTTTAGTCTTCTTGAATTTCGTTTTTAAATCATTTACAGATTAACAACATTCGATACAAGTTCAAGACGATACAACTTCAAACGAAACGAGCAACAAACAACAACAACAACAACATCTGCCTACAACTTCGGTTCTTCTACCGAAACCGAAACAGGTGTTGGTTTTTTTTTTTTGGAAATCAAAAAAAAAAAACACAACAAGAACACACAGGTCGTCCTTCGGCTAACGGAAATTGCGCGCTTTGCCAAAGCTTGCTGGCTCGCTTGCTCTTTGTCTCTCTCTGTCGCTCTCCCTCACTCTCTCTCTCTGTCTCGCTCTCATTCTTAGTCTCAGCTGCTTCAACTCAGCTGCAGGCTGCCTCGACCTGGCCTAACGTTGCTTGACAGCTCAGTTAGCTAAGGCAAAATTGTTGGTGTTTGTGTTGTCGACGCCGTCGACGACGTCTTTGTGAAAAGCAACAACAAAACCAAAAATAGCTTTAACCAATACCCCCCGAAAGGGAGAGAGAGAGAGGAGAGAGAGAGGGACAGAGAGAGAGAGAGATAGAGAGAGATAGAGAGCGGGAGCAAGAGCTAGCGAGAGAGCTTACGAGAAGCGAGCAACAAGAACAAAGTCGAAGTGACTAGAACGTGGCTATTTAGTTTCCTCCGTTCGTCGTTGAGCACGTTCTATCATCAAGTTTAATTGTATATATACACACATAAATACATACATACATACGTATATAATATACATATACATACATATGTACATTGGACTGGTTCTATGCCCATTCTATTGCATAAACCATACAAAATATTGTTAAAAACCAACTAAAACTATTGTCCTATCGATTTTGTCAAAGTTCTGAGAAAAAAAAAGGTATTTTTTTTTGTCAATACAACAAATTAATCTAATTACTTTGCCTTACTCTGATCTTGAGGAATGCATAGTTTGTTTATTTGTTTTCTTTTGTAATATTACTCATACGACACGTATGTCTCAATATATAGTTCTTTTCGTGTAAATGTGCTGAAAAATTGATAGGGATTATTTGAGTATGAATTTATATACTCTAGTTCTAGTTTATGACAATTTGTAGACAAAAGTCTCACTAATTGCTTAAACTAACACGATTTGAATCACTAATCACTTGATTTACTTTTGCTTCAAATTGAACATAAAATCTTTGGTTTGTTTTTTAAAATTGTCAATAGAAAAAAAGACCACTCTAATACTTATGTGTACTTAAATATATACTGTATATATTTATATTGGTATGCATGTATGTGTGTATGTATGTATGTATGTACAAAGTTTTGTAGTTCATTCTTGGCGTTAGTTAGTTGTTGTTGTGTTTTGTTGTTAGTGCACTTTGCATAACATTATTATTGTGGCTATTAACTGTTTTCAAATCCTCTCTCCATCTCCCTCTCTCTCTCTCTCTGTCTGTCTCCTTATACTTCCTACCCTCACACAACATCTAGTAACATGGCGTATGCGTAATATCTGTAAACAGCAATAAAAACACACACACACACTTACTTATATAGAGACTAAAAAAAATGAATATGTATTTGAAAACATAGCAACCGGCAAAACTCTTGTTAATCGGTTGACATTATAAAATTTGAATTGTTGTTTCTAAATGCTAGAGAGATCTATTGACTGAATGTTAATTTTTTGTTATTTTTTTTACAGAGGCGGAATGTCTATGTTAACCTTGATCAATTGTCACTGTTAGGTCAATATCTTCACTGCCTCTCTGGCTATATCACATGTCTATGAAGCAAAGAGATAAACTTATGACTTTAAAAAACGAACATGAATAGATTTAGTAGTAGAGTTCTGTCTTTGTTTTTGCTTAAACATTTCATAAAAAAACAATTTGATTTTTGCGAATGATAAATGTTTAGGGAGTAGAAAGTTATCCTTTAAGTTAACTTTAATGAAATCGATAAGACAAGTGACAAGTGGAATTTGCATAAAGAGAGAAAGAGAGAGAGAAAGAGACAAAGAGAGAGAGAGAGAGAGCGAGAAATTAACGACTATATGGATTTATTAGTATGACCTTCTGGCCTAATCTTAGGTTAAGATATAGCCCTTTAGTTTAGCATGCTAATGGCATGCCAGGGCATAGTCATACATACATATATAATGTTAATGTTAATGCTAATGTTTTGCTCTAGCCTTGTCAAGTTATATGCCAAGAAGAAGAAGACGAAGAAGAAGAAACAGCTAACCCACCACCACCACCACCACCGTCAATATAATTTCCACCTCCACCTCCTTCAACATTTTTGTCTCCTTAGCCTAGCAGCAGGCACCCTATGCCACTTCCATTTAATGATGAAGCTATTCTTGTTGTTGTTGCTGTTGCTGTTCTGCTTTCAGTTTGTCTAAGCTGTGTCTGTGTGTGTGTGTGTGTGTGTGTGTGTGTGTGTGTGTGAGTTTCATTTCATGCTCTTCAACTTCTGCTTTCTGCTTTCAGACGCGACGTCAGCAAAAATAAAAAAAACAACAATATACAAGGGAGAGCAAAAAAAATGTATAAAAAAATAAAACAAAAAAAAATATGTTCATGCAGTCCGGCAACAACAATAAACATTAAAAGAAAATACAAATGCATACACAAAAAATTATAGAAAGAGACAGACAGAGAGATAGAGAGAGGAAAAGACAACAATTTGGCGGCTTTAGTTCGATTGTTATTTACGTTATTTGTCGTCGACAATATGCAATTGATTATTGTATAATTATTAACAACTTTAAAAACAAACATTGACGACGCAATTGAATGACGATGGTTGGGGGTGCGGGTGCGGGTGTTTGGGCGCCAATACGTTGGGGGGCGGGGTGGTGTTTTGAGGGGCTCGAAGATAGGAGATGGAAGATTGAATGCCGCAGAGCAGTCAACGTCAAAATTGAAGCTGGCATGCGACGTCGACGTCGTCGTCGTCAACGACGAAATTAAGTATTAAAAAAAAATATATATATACATATGTATATGTATGTACATACACACACACACACATACATAAATACATACATACAGCAACAAATATCGTTAGATATTCAAAATAACAACAACAACAAAATAATAAAATAAAATAGCAACAAAAACACACACACACACACGCACATTAAAAACACCAACAACCAAAACCTTGAAAACGACAAAAAAAAAAAATCGAAAAAAAACTTTTTTCTTTTTTTTTTGTATTGAACGTAATTTTTTATTATTATTATTTTTTTTTTTTTTGCTTTATGATCGGCAACTATGTACATACATAAAATAGCAACAAAGGCAAAAGAAAAAATACAAAAAAAAAATATATAAGAAAAAAAAGAGTGAAATAAAAGCCTAATTGGAAATTTAATTTTGAAAACTGGAAATTCACTAATATGTTAATTTGCTGGCAGTGTGTGTGCGTGTGTGTGTGTGTGTGGAATTTTGGCATAGGTCGATGATGAGGGGGTAAGCTGAATACATTTTGTTGGCAATATCTTAAAAAGATCTACAAATCTACAGATCTCAAATTTCAAGATTGTTAAATCACCTTTTTTTTTTTTTTGGTTTTCTTTTTATATATATTTCTTTTCTTTTTTGGGGATTTTTATTTTAATTTTGCACTTTTTTTTTCATTCTTTTTTGTACACTTTAAATCTATTTATTGTTGGTTTTTTTTTTCTCGTTTTGTTGTAATAATCAATTTGATGGGCGGCAACTGTTGTTGTTGTTGTTGTAGGACACAATATTCCTGCACTTTCCACTTTTGTTTAATCCGGCATTTTGTATATAGCTTTTGAGCGTATTAGTTTGCATTTTCTTGGCGGGCAAAAAAAAAAACGAAAAAAAAACGTAAAAAATTATATATAAACCAACCGAGAAACAAAAAACAAAAACCAAAAAATATATATATGTATATATATATTATTGTATATACATATCTATGTATATTTATTTATATCAAATAAAAGAAAAATTAACACACAGAGAAATTTTTGTTTCGTTTTATAGTCTTCTGTATTTTTTGTTGTTGTTGTTGTTTTTATTTTATTGTATTTCTTTTTTGGAAGCGTGTTTTGTATTGTTGTTGTATTTAAACTGTGAGTGTGTGTGTGTATTTTTTCGTTTCGTTTGGTTTTATTTTTTGTTGTTTTTTTTGCTTTTCTTTTTATTTTGTTGGCGAGCGCAAAACGTCGCGACGCGTCCGTCCGTACCCGCAACAGAAACAGAAATTAATTACATATATTGAAATCAGAAAACTAAACTAATCAACCAGGGCCAAAGCTAGCTAGCGAGCCAGCGAGCGAGCGTTCGACCAAGCGAGCGAGTGAGCGGAATCAGCTGCCAGAGACCCCAAAAAGCTTTCGCAACGAGAGGCCAACCGACCGAATCGACACGAGCCCCAAAAAGTGCCGAGCAACAATCTGCGCCACCGCTTTGCCCCTCTCTAAATCAAATACGAGAATAGAATCCAAATTTTGCAGAAGAGAGATGACTGGAGTGAGTGAGTGAGAGAGAGAGAGAGAGAGAAAGGAGACTGATTTTCCTTATGCTGGAAGTTGAAGTGCGCTCCAATGTGTTTTTTTTTTTTGTTTAAACTTGGATCTAGCGCCAAAGTAAAGAGAGTAAATGTATATGAGATAGAGAGCAAGATATTGTAGTGTGCGCTGGGAGAGAGACTTGTCTATGAATTTTTGAACTGAGCTATTTCCGTGCTGTTAAATTAATAAAGTGTAACACTCACACAGAGACAGAGAGAGAGAGATAGAGAGCTTTGGAGCGCCGGTAAGTCGCTACTTTTGTGTTTACTGTGGGAAGAGCGTCAGTTTGTCGCTGTTTAGTCTATGAACTTGAACCCAACGCGCCATAGTACCCCAGCGCGCCATGCTGACCCCCTCTCCCCCAACAGTCTACCCCCAAATAAATAAACACTCACTACTTTTAGTTGTGGCACAGATTCAATTATCTGAAATTGTAACATTTTCTTTCTTGACCTAAAAAAATTTACCTATAAACCAAATTGATAACAGAAGCTGGTGCTGCCGGCCTAATGTTTTGCTTCGTCTGCTAACGCACGACGTTGGCTTTGGACTGATTGTCCTGGCCGGGATGGCAAATGCGTAGAGCTAAAGTTCCGCAGACATACATAAATGAGCCAACGCACAAACGGCCATCCATTCATCCATCCATCTCTCCATCTATCATCCATCAGTAAGTTTCAACTTGCATTTAAGAAGCTTTTGCCACGAAAAGCTTTTCCCGCAATTGAAACTTTTTGGGGGGTTTTTATTTGTTTTTGTTTTCGCACTGTGGCGTATACGCAATATTTATGTGTTTGGCCTTGAGAATGTATGCAAGCAAGAAAATCTTTTCAATTGATATTGACAATGAAACTGAAACATTTCCTACAAGATATGTGTACACCAACTTGTATTTATCATTATAAGTAGAGACTATTCTATACACTATGATGTAACTAATTACGGTAATTTTGTACTGCTGTTCTAAGGACATCAATCTCATCGGGCAGAGCATAGATACGCAAACCCTTTTCGGTCATAACATCTTGAAGATGATCAAATTCCTGCGGAACACAGACAGCGCCATCCATGTAGAGGGCCTTGTCCCAGGGACACTCGTCCAATGCGGTCAGCAGGCACTTATGACTCGATGCAAAGCTGGTCAATTTATCTGAGAGAATTTGCAAATAACAACGCCAAAATAGTGAATTTCGTCGCAAAATTTCATATTGTTTGGCCTGATTATCCGAGCGATGCGGATTACTGGGCAGCAGTGCTTCGAACATGTTGAGAATGCGTTGACGACATACGGATTCATAGTATTCATTTTGCAGTTTTTGTAGCATTTGATCCTCTGGAGTGAAATTGCTGGACTGGATCACTGGGGATATAACTAAACGACACTGAGCAGCTGTGAGCACATGAAGTAGAGATAATATGCCCGATCTGGTGCGTATGAGAACAGAACGTAGTCTAAACCATGGCAAGGTGGATAAGTTAGCCCATTCCCGGAGAAAATAATGATTTCGTGGAAACTCACTGAGAGCCTCCTCCAAAATGGGCACCAGTTGTCCACCCAGTCCATAAGAAGTAGTCATTTTGTGGGGCAGCTGCGAGAGAGTCAGTCTCAATTCTTGAATTCGCTCTCGCATATAATTCTTTCGTTCATGTGGATACTGCTGAAAATGATCCAATTTCAGGTGACTTCGGAGAAGTTTCTGCAATAGTTTGCCTGCCTCGTTGGCCTTATCCAATAGGTGAAATAGCAGACAGCGAGCACGTAATAAAATTAACCATTTATGGCTAACGAAATACTCCTCCAATTTCATTTCTTTGGGTTGATCTAGAAACTTTTGAAACTCCATTTTAACCAGGCTCTCACCTTCAGTAAGGGCCAGATTCGATTCCATTTCAACATTTGTGGTGCTGTTGGTGGTGGCATGACGCTCTAGGGCTATGCAGGTCAGAATCTGTAGTGCCTGATCATATTGATTGCGAGAGATGAGCATCTCGGCATAGATCATATATACATAGAGTAAATCACCTTTCTCCATATCCGTGTGGGAATCAGCGTGTGATGAGATTATGCTTCTAAATATGCGAAACACAGATTCGATGTCCTCCTGCGGAGCAAACGTTTCGAATTCAAACATGGCCATTTCTGCGTAAAAGCGGGCCGATTCACGATTCGTGTCCTGGGACAGTAAATGACGCATCCTTCGACCAGCCAACTTGATATATTTTACCATAAATTTGTTGCTCAATTTCTGTAAACTTAAACGTACACGCTCAAATCGAAACCATAATATAATAAATATACGTCGTTTCTCCTCATCGGCGGGGAATGCTTCAGCTGATTTAAGAAGCAAATTGCTCACCATTTTGGCATAAAATTCATGGCCAATTGTATGGGGCATAAAGCTGGGCGTCACACACATCACCTTGGCTAGCTCTATTTGCGCAATGTCATAGTCCTCTTTGCCAAATGGTCTAGTTAGAGCATAGCTCAGGCGATCCCCCATACCAGCTAGTAACATTTCGATGGCATCCGACTCGCCAATTTGATCGATTTTGGCACACAGCCTCTGGGCCAGTCCGTTGCAATGAATGAAGGGCATTTTGACCAATTGTACGGCCAAAAGTAGCAAATGCAAGCGATTGCTTTCCGATTTCAATGGATACATCAACTGGCATATATCACTGTTATAGACATAACGCTGGGCATCCAATCCAGCCCTATATAGATCTTCCTCTGGCATTATCTGCATTTGTGGATACGGTAGAAAATGATAGGATTGCCGCAAACGTTCAATACGTGTCCAAATCTGAGGCATGGGTAAGCCCGATTTTAAGACCAATTCCTCATACTGATCCAATGTCTCTTCGTCAGCCGCACAGGCCTCAAAACATTCAAACTGCAGCCCAGGAACATTTAGCTCCAAAGCCAATTTGAGTAAAGCAAACATTTGATTCCAATGCGATGCTTGACGCAGGAATAGGACACAATTATGAAAGAGCTTAAGCATCCGATCATCTGTATCCACCGAATCTATCGATTTCGTTGCCTTAAAGCCTCGTTCACTGTGCCCAAGATGCATTCGCTGCATGCTCCGTTCGTAGATCTTCAACACATCGGGCACATTGCAACGTGCCATTGTGCCCTGAGTGGCCATAATCAATGCAGTCCATAGTGAATAATTGAAGGGATTCGTTTCTAGCATACGTTCAATAAGTGTGGCGACCTGATAAAAACAAATAGATATCGATATATATTGCTCAAAGTCTGTTTATATGTGGACAACTACTCACTTGACTGGCTGGATAGGTGACATTTGCCGTATTGATATAACATTGCAGCAGCTGCTCATTGTCACCGTGTGCCTGCAGGGCCATTTCCAAGTAATGCATTTGCCGTTCCGATTTGGCAAAATGTGTTAATCTCTCCAAATTCATATCGAGCAGTTTATTCAGCTCTAACCACGAATCCACAGGAGCCTTGTCATCGGTGGTTACCAGTGTGATTAAATCTCTCATTTTCATATGCGTCTCGTCGATCTCCTTGTCCGAAATGGAAGCTTTCAAACTCTGCGAGGAACGTTTCGAGCTCAATGTTTTGTTTTGTTTGCTTCTTCGCCGGCTTCTTGCATACCATTCCCCGCCAACATTTCGCAATTGTCGCCTGGTCACCTTGTAGATGGGATGCGATAATCGGGGTATTGTTTCCCATTCACGGTAAATGTTGTTCCATTTCTTATCCACGAAAAACTCATCTTTGCCATCGAATTCGAGACGTGGCCATGTGGCTACAGGATTGGGCGTTTCAACATCCTGGATTTCCGCATCCGAAGGGGAAGAGTCGTATGAATCGGAGTCAGAGTAATGAATCTCTTTAGCGGGAGCTGCTGCACTCGTTGTCGGCAATTGCGCCTTATCGTAGCTCTGATTTGTTTTCCAATCCTCACTGCCGGATTCTTTCTTTCTTTCAGACGATACCACATCCTTCTTGTCCGCATTGCCATAAGCTGGAAATAGGGACATGATTTGTTCTTTCTTCTGATTTGTTATTTGTTTTGATTTGCTATTATCCGAAAAAACCGTAGTAACAGTCTGGCAACGTCCTTCGCTATCGACAGTCGACATTATCGGAGCAAGCCTATCGGTTAATCGACATTTCGGAGCAAAACCTATCGGTTAATCGACATTTCGGAGCGTGTTTCTTAGATGGCGCTGCAAATGACTGTGAACCTTAGGACTTCCGGCTCACTTTTTACTCATCTCTCGCATAGAGGTCGCCACTAGAGCTCCACTGGGCAAAGCGAATTGCTACCGTTAGGGGGTAAACAGAAATGTTTCTACCGATTTGTTGTCGTAAAAGATGTGGGTGGGCCTGGGTGGTCTTAATTTGCCAAAGGATTGGCTTAAAGTATGGAAAGCAGCTTACAGTGAAAAACTTTTTGTATGCTTGCCTCTACGATTAATGGCCATTAATAATATTGTTGTCAAATATGGTACAGTCGGTCCTCATTTATAACAGAAACTTCCACTTTATCAATACTTTAGCCATTGGCAATATATTTTCATCGCAAGAGCCAAAACTTAATGTTATTAAGTTAATAATAAATAAATCTAATTAGTCTACTCTCATCGTACTCTTTACTTTATTTATGAGTTATTTATGGGCTTTAAGCGCTTTGAAATTGAAATCGTATATAACCTGATGAAAGTATCGTTAGTTAGCTCCAGCCGTTGGCTACATTTTTTTTATATTTCCCGTTTTTTTTTTGCTTTTTTTGTGGCATTTTGAAGTACTTGAAAGTGAGACGGCGACTGAGCTGAGACGTTGTAAAATGCGCTCGTTTACACCTCAAGTGGCAATCATTTGCCAACGTTCCCAGTCCCAGAGACGTTATCGTTGACACCCCCTCCCCACAACCCCAGCCCCCACACACATCTTCCTTCGCCCACGAAAATCTCTGTCAGTCATCCTTCGAGCCTTGGCGCTAATCACCAGACCAATGGAGGTAAAAACTCGAGATGGAGATGCGACAGTGGATTGAGGAAATGTTGAAGAATGCGAAAAAGGAAGGAGAACGAGGACGAGGACGATGACGATGGCAACAATGTGACAGCTATTGGAAGATGTAAGAACGAAATGGTGTACCAAAATACGTTGGCAAAGACACTGCAAGTCAACAATACAATTTCCAAATCTAATGGTGGGTCCAGCCGCCCACAAGAAATGACAATGGCAAAAACACACACATCAAACGAGAAAAAACAAAATAAATGAACTAAAGAGATGCCAAGAACTTTCAAAAACTCCAAGTTTTAGTTCTAACAAATAATGTCGATCAAAGTAGGCCGTTGTTTTCGATCCCAGTAGGCGGGTTATATCAAAATCCAAACAAAAATGTAATGCCCTTAGGTTTTCAATCCACTTTCATCAGTTCAATTTCCACTCGCAACGTGTACACTACTTCTCTAAATAACATTCACAGAAAAACAACAAATAATTTATAATTTATAAACAAAAAAGTCTAGTAGTTATTTTTTTTCAAAATTATGGAGAACCAACAAGGACAATTTGTTCAAGAGCACCCTGAAAACGACGAACCTGAGGCTGAGGAGCAGGATGAGGACGAAGACGAGGTAGAGGAAGAGGAAGACGACAACGAAGACGACGACAATGAAGACGACGACGACGATGAAGACGAGAACGAAGACGACAATGAAGACGACGAGGATCTTTCCGGTTCCAGTTGCTCTTCCGGCATAGACATCCCGTATAACACGGGAAGTAAAATTACCAACATAACTCCGGAATTCAGGAAATGGAGCAATCAACGCGGCTTCTCAATGGAGGATGAAAGTTTTACAAAGCTGCCCGAAGACCAACGTCAAAAAATCTATACCCAATTGGTTACTCAGTATATGAGGGAGAATGAGAAGAAGTCCTCCAAACGGCATTAATTTACCGAAAAAAAAACCAAAAATTTCAGCTTCGTTTTTGGGGTACTATTTCAAGTTTTGTCAGATTTTCTTTTGGTTTTTTTGTTCCTGCCCGCATATTTTTTTTTTCGGTTTTTTTGGAGGATTTTATTGGCAATTCTCGAAGGGAAATCCATTGCCATTCCTCCGCCATTTTCCAAATTTAAAGAAATGTACCTGGATCTGATGGACGTGTCATGGACTACTTAATTTCTGGACCCTTTTGAGCCACTGGAGCCTTCTGAAGGCCTTTAGTTCCTGTGGAAGTGGTTAAACCGGGAGTACGTCGTGATGCACAGAAAGGATAATAAACGTTTTAAAATGCAAAATTTTTTTTGTGTTTGTTTATTTCTCCCAGCTTGCTAGGGTTTTTTTTTTTGGGGATATATTAAAATGTGGTTAAGTAATTTTAAAATTCAGGCTGGTTTTTGATATTGTCTGCCAATTTAAAGTGAGATCTTCTCTGCATCAGTCGATTGGCCTTATTTTAGTTCGAGGACTGTAAATATTTATAACGATATGGAAATGTCCTTTATGTAGTACAACTGCTTTATAAAATGATCGATGATGGGAATGATGGTGACCTTATGTGAAGCACTGGAACAAAAAAGGAAACCATTACAATTTCATTTTCATTTTTTTGGTCGCTTTTCCCCTCCATCATAATTTGCATGGCTGCTGTGTGTGTGTGTGTGTGTGTGCATCTGTCATCTTGTGTCTGTGGGTGTTGAAAACCTCTCACACCGTGTCTCCAAGGAATTGAACTGTAATTACTTTTGGCGTTTTGGGAACTTTATTCCATGCTCAAAGAAACAAAAACCAAAATACAAACATATTTTTTTTGTGATTTGCTTTAAAAGCAAAAGCCTGAGCAGTTGAGAAGATTGAGATGGGCTAAGACGTTAAAGCGAGGGACAATGGAGGAGAATGTGTCGCTATATATTTACGGCTACTAAACTGTAATCGGGGCCACACACCGGAAGTTGAAATGACTTGAAAATTTATTGCATTTGGTGACTGTCGACTGTTTGGTTGAGTGCGATGACATTGTTGTTGCTGGTCATGTTGTTGCTATGCATTCAGCAGCAACCAGCAGCAACGCCTGGCTGCCTTTAGTGTGTGGACCAACGACGAAGCATTCTGGCCATAGCCATAGCCATTGCCGTTGTCGGAAGTGACACGGCAGTCAATTGAAGAGAGCCAGAGATTCGCCAAACGCCTGGTCGCTTTGTGAAATTGAATAAGCCCATAACAGAACTTGTATCCTTCCGCTACCACAGGACACAGGATGGGATTCAAGCCAATTATAGATACTTTCTTAGAAAAATACACACACAAAATTAAGATAGGAGTAGAAAAGGAGTATTACAGAGAAATGTGTTAGTGAGAGGGAGAAAGAAGGGGAGAATCAAAGCTCTTTCGTTTCAAAGTTGAGTTGTTTAGCTGATGTGCATGAGTTTTACATAGTGCTTTCCATTTTGGCACTTTTTTCCGCTTATAATTCGCAACTAGTCTTAGCAATGGGTTGAGGTGGACTGGCTAGGAATAGCTTTACTGATTCGAGATTCGATTGTATTCCATTTGGTGTTAAACCGGTCCTGGTTACATTGCAAAACTACTTTCCCATTCCCGTGCCACAAATTTACGGCAATTTTTGCAGTGCAACAGTGCAGGACATTTGCTAGATGCTGGTTTAGTCTATTCTCCGTATTCGTTGCCTTGTATCCTGTCTGGCTGTCTGTTGCCGTGACAGGATTGGAGGTTCGGTATGAGCTTGGTCTTGGGCTTGGGCTTGGGCAGAGTGCATCCTTCAAGCATTTTACTGCTCATAAAAATTCATTAAATTATTCAAATTGCATGGCAAACACACACACACACACACTAGTATGAGATTTGTGTTGTTGTTCCTAGACGTTCCCTCTCTCTCTCTCTCTCTCTCTCTTCTTTTGGTGGAATCTTTAGAGCTCTCATCTCTAAGCGGTTTTGTTTTTGCTCCCCATTTGATTTTATCCCATTTATTTTACGTATATTTTCAGATTTTCGTCCTTTTTTTTTTTGTTTTTGGTATTTTTCCGCGTTGCCTGCTCGAAATAAAAGACATACAGCGCAGAAAAAAAAGGAAGAAACCTAAATCGGGGTAGGAGCAGGCCCATAGGCATAGGCCAGGTTAGGCCAGGATCCACTCAGGCATGCAAGAACAGCATCAATGCGAAGCTCGAGCTGGAGTCGGAGCACACACACACACACACACACACACACACACACACACACACACACACACAGGCACACACATGCATGCACTTGAGTGTTAGTTGGCCCAAAGCGTCACAACAAACCAGACCAGAACAGGCGGAGAATCGGTACCACATTGAAATGTTGAAGCTGGCAAAGGGACATGCTGACATTGAGGCTGGCGGCTGAGGACAATGGGCGTGGCTTAAGAAAAATATGTTAGAAATCTAACGATAACAGTTAGGTTGAAGATTTGAAATATGTTTATATATATTAAGTTGTTTTTGTTTTACATTAAAATTCCAAGGGCTTAAAAATTAAGACATCAATTTCACTAAATTGTGTCTTTTAGATATCGATCATTAAGTAATTTCACATTTGAATCTATCATCCCAGAAACCATTTAATTATTAACAATATATAAACGTAAGATTAACACAACTCAACAAAATAACTTTGGAGACAATATGGAACCGAAATTCAAAAAAAAAGGGGATAAATTTGTATAAATCAATAAGTATCGAGCAAGTTCTTACAGCGCTCATCGATCGGCGATCGTATTACTCTTCATGGTTAAACATATATATGCGATGGATATCAAATTTAGATATTTTTTTCTTACATATATATGCGATGGATATCAAATTTCGATATTTTGTTCTTACATATTGGGCATTTGTGTGAGGCATCGATGGCCCTTAGGATGCAAACCTTACAGAAGACATGACCACAGTTGGTTACAGTGGGCTCACGATGCATTGGGGACTCCAGGCAAATTGGGCATCTATATGATGCATCCTGCTTACGGGAGCGCTTTGCCGGCGATGGATCGTCATCGTCATCGTCATCGTCTTCTTTAGGGTTAGGTTCCGGTTCTGGTTCTTGCACTTCTTCTGGTTGTGGTTCTGGTAAAAAACGATGAGGGTTTCGAGAAGTCCCAGGCAGCTGAATACACAAATCAATAAAGACACACGGGCTGAAACTTCTTTCAATATGATCGTCTGATTCATCTGTGTCTATTTCGTGAATTCCACAAAAATTATTCTGTGAAATTCCTGAAGACGAAGCTGAATTATTTTCCATCGAGTTGCCCCCACGTCTAAGAGAATTCAATGTTCTTTCAATGATCTCGCCTGGTTCAAGTGTGTCTATTTGGTCCCGTCTAGGTGAAAATCCTGAAAACGTAGAACCTTCTTCGGTATCTGTTGCGTCATCGTCACTTGAGCTAGAATCGACTCCTATTTCAATAATCTCTCCTGGTTCAACTGTGTCTGCAATTCCTGAAGACGTAGAAGCTTCGGTATTCATTAAGTCGACGTCACTTGAGCGAGAATCGAGACTTCTCTCAATGATCTCACCTGGTTCAACTGTGTCTGAAATTCCTGTTGAGTCCGTTGCGTCGCCGTCACTTGAGCGAGAATCGGGATTTCTTTCAATTATCTGGCCTGGTTCAGCTGGTTCCATTCTAGGAAAGTCATCCGGTGAAAATCCTGAAGACATAGAAGTTTCGTCAGTTGAGCGAGAATCGAGACTTCTTTCAAAGAACTTACCTGGGTCCATTCTTAAGGAATTAAACCAAGCTCTTGAATTCCATCCAATAGAATTATCCTTTGAGTTGTCACCAGATGTAGGGGAATTCGGATTAGACATTTTTTTTTTGTTTGACAAATTTAGTAAATTATTAAAATTGTTATGACTCGTTCGTTGTGTTTTCTGAATCAGATATTATTTATGACAAAGATCTGAAACAAAATGCTTTACCTTTAAAAATGATAAGACACTTTGAGCTAAGGATACTTGAAAAGTTGAAAAGATTAGTTTTGAAAATTGGGATCGAAAAACGTTTACTTCAGGGCAAACTCGATGCAAATTTCGGTTATTAATTTGGTTTAGTTTCTTGAGGCATTTCAATTCGGAGTCATATTGAGTCCTGTCCCCCATAGTGCCAAAGTGTTCGCGAATGAGAAATGCTTGCTTGGTTGCTTGGGTAGATGGTGTGTGTGTGTGTATGTGTGTGCAACGTTTTATGCACAGTCTGCTAAACCCACCGGCATATCTAATTATTCCCCTTCTCCACACACACACACACACACCCACACGCATATACACCGCCAACAACAACAGTTAAATCCTAAATGCCTACGTACTCAAACCGAAAACTAAATCAACATCTAACCTGTTTAACCATTTGTAGACCTCATTAAATTCCACGAGACAAATATTATATATGGAAAACCGATTTCTGGCCAATTGTTGGACTTGCTTAATTTATCTTTTTCTTGATATTTGTTTTGTTAAATTATTTGTATCATGTCTATCAAATGTATTGTGTCCACAGTCGAGAGATACGCGTTTTCTTGTTGACAGCTTATGCTAGACTGACCGTTTATTGGTTTGGAATAATAATGTTACCATATCTAAGGAATACCAGGTTTAACAATGTTGGGAAATGCTTTCTTTAGATATTAAATGATACATGAACAAAATGCATTCTTTAGATTTTAAATGATACATGAACAAAATGCATTCTTTAGATTTTAAATGATACATAACAAAATGCATAATTTTGTGACTGTTTAATAGTTATTGAGTTTTATATTAAGTTCTTAAGTTGGCCTTATCCTTATATGAATGTATGTAGCTTTAGCTAGTCTTAGTGAGAAAAAACTTCATTATAAATTCTTTTTGAATTGGGCCTGAAAAGTGTTGGCTTCTTTTGGTTTGAGTAATGCAAAAGGCATAAAGTAATTTGCCTAATGCATTACACAATTATGCCAGTGCGTGATGAATTTAAAAGAAAGTTGTTTCAAGGGCGTCTGCGTTTTACCTAACATGATGAGATGAAATGTAACAACAACTTGTTTCCCCTTGATTTAGCTTAAATGCTTAGGAAAAGAGAGTGGAAAGATGTCGAGTGGAAATGGCAGCGATGATTACTTCCCTTTTTGTTTATGTATGTGTGCATAATGGTGTTTTATGTGCATGAATAAATGCACATTGAAATTGTGGAATTAACTCGACTTTAACCATTACCATTAACAATCATATTTACTTTGAGAATGTTATGGAATTCGATTATGAGATTATGAGATTGGAGTATGTTGAATTCGTTTGTCTCGTATTTCTCTAATATGTATGAACATTTCAAAAATATATACTAATGTTTTGGCAATTAGCTTAACCTCCCTATAACCATTTTCTGGCTGTACATACATATATGTGAATGTTTTAGCTTGTTATAGTCATAGACACGCCCTTTAGAAGTGTGAGAATCGAACTTTTTGTAATTCTTCAGATAAGTGCGAAAATTTGTTAAAAATTTTAGCTGAGAGAAGCAAATGAAATTTTTTAACCTAAATCAATTTACCAAATGATTAACAAAATAGTCGGTATTCATGATTTTATATAATATCGAGATGAACATTGAGGCACTCTTAAGTGTTAATGTTTAATGTTAATGTTAATGTTTAACCCATTTTCAAGAGGGAACTATCCTAACCAAGCGATGATGTGGGTTGTCCCTGAATGGCGTGGTAAATGGCAAGCGAACTGCAGCTGAAAAGTAGGCAACATAAACGAACAAACACGTTGAATTAACAAAAAACTACAAAACCAAATAAAAAAACCAACAAAAAGAAACATTTTGCAACACTGTTTGTATGACGAAATTGTTTTTTTTTTGTTTTTTTTTTTGTGTGACATAGTAAACTACGGCAATGTACCCATGTCCCCCCATGGGAGACGGCTAAAATTGGCTTCGCCAAAAACGAAAACAAAGAACGTGGGGCAAACAAAAATGAATGAGGTGCGTGCAAATTGAAACGGTTTTGTATTGGCAATTGTTTCGGTTTTTTGGAAGTGATTTGATGACATTCTGATGTTGTTGTTGTTGTTCGAGTTTATTTGATTTGATTAGGAGAATGTGGTGTGTGTGTGTGTGTGACATTCATTAGACGTGTCTATTGTCATTACTGATAAACGTCGAACTGGCTAGCTACAGACAAATTGGTATTAGAGAGAGAGAGAGAGAGAGAGAGAGAGGGAGATAGAGAAAGATAGAGGAAGATAGAGATAGAGAAAGAGAGATAGAGGAAGAGAGAGAGAGTGTTAATTAGATTTGAAATCGACAACTATTTTAAATTGGCACTCAATCTTATTTACCATATAAAATATATATATGTACATATGTAAATATTATTTTTCCATTTGACAGTATGTATGTATATCGATATTTCTCAACAATTTGTGCAAATTGAAAATGAAATATATATGTATATTTATTTCGTGTGTGGTAATTAATCAGACATATGCATTGCAGGACAAGAATATATTAACAATTCAGTTGCAGAAGCCGCAGTAGCAGCAGCTGAAGTTGACCGCATTGACATGCACGTTCCTGTAGCAGCAGCTTTAGCCAAATGCTCTCACCATTGCTATCTCTCTCCCACTCAGTGAGTTGGTTTCTTTCACTTTTACTCTTAGCCGCTAGCTACTGTTGCTGTTGCTGTTGCTCATGTTGAATTTTAATTAATTTTTAATGAAGTGAAAATGCGTGTGTGTTTGTGTCTGTGTGTGTGTGTGTGTTAGTGCATGTGTGCTCTAGCTCTGCTGCCTGCCAATTCAGCTTTCTTCTCTTTTGTTCTCTTCTTTTAAACCACACACCAACACACACACACACATATCGACACGCACGCACACACATATTGATGAGCTGTTCTTGGACTTGTCAGAGTCGTAACCATGGTAGAGATAAATTTTTTGGCCAGAATGGAGGATGAGTAGCAGACCAGAGAGAAAAGGCACACAAAAGCAGCCAAATGATGAATGACTGCCAAATGAACATACACACACACACACACACACACACACACGCTCATATGGTTGCGTGGGTATGTGTTTGTGTGTGTGTTTTTTGTGTGCGTGCCCAAATTCGGGAAAGATGCGAAAAATAAAGCCATGAAAAGAAGCTTTTTTTTAAGTAAAGTCTATCAATAATATCATCACGGCCAATAGAAAAAATGTTTGGCAGGGGAGCCAGCAGAGCTGTGAGCAGATAATGATGTTTACCAACACTGGCATTGACAGTACATTAGCGTCTAATGTTCACCAAAGAAAGGAAGATCATTTTAAATTCTAATTAAACGGTAACAACTGCCGTGACTTGCCGCTCTCCCTCTCTCTCTCTCTCCCTCTTACTCAGTTCACATTGAAAGTCAGTCTTGTGCTCTCTCAGAAAGAATTATGAAAACGATATGATTTTGGATGTTTTCGTAGCTAAATATTAATACCTATATATTTGTTGCAAGTCTTAAATTTAAGTTTGCTGGTTCGAATTTGCGAGATCTTAAACATGTCTCTTAGGCATGGCATTTGCTATTTGGTTGGGCATTCCGCTTATCTGATGGTTGGCTATGCCTTTTACGTTTTCCTTGAATTTAGCTTTGCCAACAGCACTGAAAGAGCAGGCGAATTCTTAGCTACCAGGATTAGCTAAGTGACATTGCCTGCTATCGAGAGTTGAGGCTGTCAGTCACGTGAAAATTGATGGCACTCTGCCAAATGCTGATGATGTCGCACACCCACACACGCACACACACATACAAACGTGTACATAAGAGAGTTTTGGGAAACTTTTGTTGCATACTTAGTGAGGCAAGAAGAAGCAAGGACAATGAGCCACTGATTGAATTGCATGTAAATTAACTTGGTGATCCGATTAGAGTCAGGACTTAAACTACAACAATCAAACTATACATGTACGCTTCTTAATAAGTGTGTGTGTGTGTGACTGTGTTAGCTCGTTTGTACATTTACCTGCCAGCATTATTTTCAAGCTTCTCTCATGCTCACACAGTCAATGCTTCAGTTGTCTTTCTGTCTTTTTTGTTTTTTTTTTGTTTTTGCTGCATAACTTTATCTCTCTCTTTCACACACTCACTCACACATACACACACATGCTTTGCGGGCAATTTCATTTGCCGCTTTGCTTTCGCTTACAAAATTGAAAATTTTTGTTGCATACTTTTAAGCAATTTATTTGCATCTCATCTTAACCCTTACACCAAACTCTTCTCTTTCCTCTCTCTCTCACACACACTCACACACACACACATACTCTTAAAGCACTTGAATTCGATTTATTTTGATGTTGCTGCACTTTCTTTTGCTTTTATTTCTGTTTTCTTTTTTTTTCATGCTTGAATAGAAAAAAGTTGCGCATACTTTGGTTGAAATATTTTTCATATATATATATATGTATATATATCCCAGATCCATTCTGTTACGTTATGAAAGCAGCGTCTGGCTGGCGACCACAGCTACCCAACTTCATTCCACCCAATCAACTTGCCTCAGCTATCTCTCTTGACCAACGAAAATAAAGAAAGCACAAAAAAAAAAGAGAAGCAAATTTGTAGACAAACTTTTTTAGAGCCACTTTTGTATATACAACGCACACATACATTCATACATATTTTCATTTACTCTTGTTTCCTTTGTTGTTGCTGCAAAATTGCGCGAAAAATCTTTAATTAAAATCCCCGGGACGACTATCTAAGGATAATAAATAAACTGCCTGAATATCTTAGTAGTCACGCTTCATTAACATAATCGCCAATTCATAATCTGCCTATGTCATGGCAAAAGCAGAACACAAAACGGTCACACACACTCACACACACACACACACACACACAAACCACAAAATCGAACATAAAATACACAAAAATTCACAAATTCCGAATTTCCAATTCCAAAATTCGTTTTCATCGAGGAGAATCTGATGAGATTTTCGTCAGCTTCTTCGGCAATAAAGTCAAAGTGAAGAACCGAATAGAGTAATATTGGGAACACATGTGTGTGGGTCTGAGTGTGTGAGCGTTAGTGGGTGGTTGTGTGCGTGTGAGTGTGAGTGTGTGAAAGTCAATCGTAGTATGGTCCTGCAAATGAATTCAGTCATTGAGTTCAGTTGTCCTTACCGTTTTCGTTGTCGTCGTCAGGAATGCCGCTGGTTGCCTCAACGTTTTTTTTCGTCTTTTTCTTTTTTTGTTTATTTTGGCCTAGCAGAAGGTCACGGTAGAGCAGAGCAGGGAGACGCCAGCGGATGAAACTGTTGGAGATGAAACGCTTGGACAGGCAATGACTTTAATGGCAACTCGTTGCTGGGAGTAGCAGTGGTTGGCTGGTCTGTCAACCATTCGAAAGTTAGGGTATGCGGTGATTAATTTCAGCTATTCACGTTGGCCCTTTCACTCTGTGATATGTAATGTGGTTTTAGTGCTGCAAAAGGGTCTTATATAATAATAATATTAGTGTTGTAAAGTGTCAAAGGTGCAAGTCATCTGCAGAGTTGAGTTATCAGTAGAGTAAGAGGTTCAAAGGATTTATTTACTTTGTATGTTCTTTTGTTTAAGTGTTGTAAAACCATTTTGTGAGAACTCCCAGTTCAGACAGTGCTGGAAAACTTTAATAAGAAGCCCTGACTTTTACAGACAGTGTTGGCTAACATTTGAGGGTCTTTTTATATGAATTCTGTATAGAGTATTTAGCGAGTTAACTTTAAGCAGAAATAAATTCGGTGAGAAATGAAAACGAAGCAAAATAAAATGGTCTCGCCTTTCTGCCAATTGCTTATTTTTGGCTGTTCGTTCTGCGGTTCTGTTCTGGACAGTTTGGCTGACTGCCTATCTCTTTCTCGCTCTCTCTCTCTCTTTATCTCTCTGTTTCTCTGCCTACATCCTTTTTTCCTATCTATACCGTGTCGCATCAATTATACAGATTGTATGTGTGTGTGTAGATGGGTGGCTTAGTGTGTGTGTGTGTGTGTATGTGTGGGTGGGTGGTAAAACTTAATGCTTATAGTATAGTCAGTTCGAGTTGGCTCGAAATGACAACACTCTTTTTGCCTTGTGTAGAGAGTTGCATAATCAGTGCCAAATGGGAGAAAACTCATGAAATTCATGAAGCACATACTCCAAATACAAAATGAACTTTACAAGGTCTTTGGCTATCTG